>NW_023996798.1:0-32776 GCF_015586225.1 Lucilia sericata
AGCAATAAATCTACAGTCTAGATTAGCGATCAGTCTTTAGTCTATAGATTAGTCTATAGTGTAAACCAGAGATCAGTTAATAATCTAGACAATAGATCATCTAGAGTCTATAGTCTAGACTATAGTTTGAAGTAGAGGTTAATCCATAGTGTAGACTATAGTTCAATCCATATTTTATCGTAAGGAATAAAAAGATAATCTGTTGATAATATTACCTATAAAAATCATTCTAAAGTCTAGATTAGAGATCAGTCTATAGTCTTAAGTATAATTTAGTATTGACTATAGATCAGTCTATAGTGTAAACTAGAGATCATTCAATAATGTAGACTATTTATTATCTATAGTCTAATAAATCGGTCTATAATCTAGACTATAGATTAGTCTGTAGTCTACATTATTGATCAGCCTATAGTATAAAATAGAGATCAGACTTAGATCAGTCTGTAGTTTACATTAAAGATCAATTAATATAGTAAACTATATAATATACATATATTGATCAGTCTATAGTTGAGTTTATATTCTTTAGTATAAAATGGAAAATATATCAGCTCACAGTCTTGACTATAGAAATATGTATATAGTCTAGACTAAAGAACAATCTAGATTCTTGAGTACAGATCTGTCCTGACTATAAGTCTATAGTGTTAACAAGAGATCAGTCTAAACTAAAGATCATTATATAGTCTAGACTAGAGATTGTTTTGTAGTCTAGATTATAGACATACATATGTAACTGGATATCAGTCTGATTCAAGATTATATATCAGTCTATAGTCTACCTATCAGTCTATAGTCTAGACGTCAGAATCGTCTATATATATCTTAGTCTATAGCTTAGATTTTATATTATTTAATAGATCAGTTTAAAGTCTAAACTGTAGACTAATCTTTAGACCAACTATCGATCAGTTCATAAACGTTTAATCAATCTATAGTCCAATTTAGAGTATAGATTAGAAAATGGATGGAAATAGACTATAGATTGGTCAATTTTGTAAATTATAGATCAGTCCATAATCTAGTAATAGATTAGCCTCATCATCAAAAATAAAGATCAGTTTATAGTTAAGAAAATATTAATCTATAATTTATATCACATATATATGTATATGTATTTATGTTTGTGTATATATGTATATCAGTCAATAGATCAGTCCATAGTCTGGAATAGAGATCAGTTTTTAATCCAACTATATATCAGTCTATAGTTTAATAGTGAAGGCTATATACTGTTTATTAGTCTATTGTCCAGTTTAGAGTATAGATTGGAAAATAGATCAGTTGATATTATTGACTATATAAATCAGTGTATAGGCAAGACAGCTGATCAGCCTCTAATCTGGGCTATAGATCAGATTATAAGAAATCAAAAGAAGAAAAACTGTTTGAAATAATTAACAAATAACGTTAAAAACTCTTACTTTTCTTAAATTACTTTTAGTCGAAAATATTCCAAAAATTTATTACTGCTTATAAGAGCGGTATACTTCTAGGCGGTAAAAAAAGTATCAGAATTTATTTAAAACTTTGCATTTTAAAATTAAAAATCTTAACTTAAAAAATTCGCTTAAATATTTCATATATTTTAGATTTCAAATACTATCCACTAAAACTTACAAACATCCACAAAATATATTTACTTTTTAAAGCTTATCTGTTAAAAAAAACAAGCATAGTTTTAGGATTTATCTCAGATTTTGCTGAGCTAGTAATATTTACTACTACTAGAAAACAACAAAATAAGTGGTGTGTTTTTCACAGATTCTTATTTGTTTTAGTTGCTGTATTTTCTTAACAAAAGGCAAAACTAAATAAATAATACATATTGCATTCTTTAGAATATTGAAATACTTGTAGCAAGTGTAGTACTTTAGCAATAGTAGTTGCAACAACAGCTGTTTGTTATTTATATCCATGTTAACTTTTAAGTAGCAATAAAACTACTAACTCTTCTTAGAATATAGTGAAGCATACATACAGGCATACATATATATTTACTAAGAGGATGTGCGTGTGCAAGTGTTTAAAAGAAAAACTAAAGTATACTTTTAGGTTATTTCCACCAAAATTTCATTGCTAGTTAGCTTGTATGTGTTCTTGAAAAGCTACTTTTAGGTTTTTTTTTTTGATTCCGAAATGTTTTTGTTTATCTTGCTTAAGAAAAACAAAAGCCAACAAAATTCAACAAGAAACAAAAAACAAAAACTACAAGAAAAAGTGTAGAAAACATCTAAATAACTAGCATTTTTAAGTAAATCTTCTTTTCCCCTAGAAGTATACTATAAAATGCGTGAAGTTGTTTTTTTTTTTTTCTTTCTATTGCTTCGGTAGTAGTTGCCATGTTGTGGCATCATGTTTAAGTACATGTTATTTCTTGTTGCATACTTTTGGCAAACTCTGTAAGTTTATTTTGTTTGTTTTATATAGTTTCTTTGATTCTTTAAAGGCCGGAAACTGCTATTCGTGATTGTGTTGCAACTTACAGCTGCGTTTGTGTATAGCACACAAATGCCTTTTGTTGTCGAGTAATACAATAATAAAAATCTAAAATTAGAAACTAAAAATATAATGTTTCTTCTCTGTGTGTGTGTGTTAATTGAGTTTCTTTTTGCAATTCGGATGTAACATGTTTAAAGTTGTAAAATGGTTGTTTCATTCAAAGTTGCTGCTACAAAAAGGTCTTTGTTTTTTCGCTTGTAGTATATACAAGAGATAAGAGATGAAGTGTGTTGAGATAAATATAAATGAAATTGTTTATATGTGAGGTAAATGTATTCACGTGTATATGAGTTTTAAAGTACAGTGTAACATAAAATATTTGAGACAAAAGCCCTAAGCGCTACTTAACTATTTTAATCCATTTTTCACCATGCCTCTACATTTTGCCGGAGTATCTGTGGAAAACTGAGTTAACCTTCACGCGAACATCGGACCGCCTCGGGTTTATCTGTATAATGACGATTTTCGCTAACCGATCAAGAGTTACAAAAGTTGCATGATTTTTGCACACAACCGATGGTTAATTGGTTATCGTGGTAGTTCACTGTGCGTGAACAGTCAAGTAGAATGGATGGAACTCCATTTTGACAGGACCACTCCACTGAGAAATCTCAGTATGTCATTAAGTTTAGACCCAGATATGTATCTAAGGTTGGATGTGAAGTAACTGTAATGGAAACTGTTTCTCTCAGCGTCTAGATCAGGGCATGAAATGTCTCTTGCTTTTACCTGTCTTTGCTTTCAGTGCAGATTCCTTTCCCTGATGGTCCCTATGCACAGGAACTCAAACAAGAGTAATGTCAGACAAGCGATCCAGCCTTGAAAGATCTTTCTTCCATTGTCTGACTAATAGGGAAGTGATAGTATAAGAGTTTAGTAAAGGGTTAGCCGCTTGACTAATGGCAAAAATTTATATTCCACGAATATTGAGATCATATAGCACCCATAGGCTGACATTATTACAAATATTTCAGCCTGGAAAATACTTGGGAAAGGCGATGAGAGCTACTTATCCCAGCTTCTTTACAGAAGAGCAACAGAACCAATGCCGCAGTTTATTTTAGAACCATCTGTTAAAATTTTGGTAGTATATTCGATCGGTAAGTTACTCCTAAACCAGTCGTTCCTAGAAGGAACTCTGACTTTGAAAACTCTATTAAACTCCGCGTGTGCGGTAATATAATCACAGGTTTGGTTCAAGGTTGCAGGTATTAGGCTTAAAATCTTAACATGTCTATATGTTCTTGATTTCTAACTTCCGGATGCGTTAGGTCTCGGAACATTATATAAAGATCTATAGGTAATCCTATAGGCAATATAGTATTCAGAGCTTCTGAAGGACTAGTACTTAGAGCTCTTGTTATTCCAATACATGCTGATCTCTAAACTTCGTATAGTTGATCTAAGTACAACCTGGCCCTTGTGATTTGAATAGGGGAAAGCTGAAATTCTGTCATGGGAGATTATATCACTATTGATTCCAGATGAAGTCCTACTTTGCAGATCGGTACAACCCAACCGATAGCTTTGTTAGGCTGTGTTGTAAGCTCCATTATATAAAGATCTATAGCTATGTCTATAGGCAATATAGTATTCAGAGCTTCTGAAGGACTAATACTGGGACAAGAGCACTTATTATTCCAATACATGCTGATCTCTGAACTTTGTATAGCTGATCTACCATCTGGTCCTTATGATTTCAGTGGGGGAAAGCTATCAATTGACCCTGAAATTCTATCATGAGAGATGATATCACTATTGATTCCAAATGGAGTCCTACTTTGCAGATGAGTCCAACCCAACCGATTGCTTAGACTCTTTTGAACCAAATATTCTTGGTTTTTCTGTTAAATGATATCTGAGAAAAAGGTGTTAATTACAACTTAACAAGAATATGTTCTAGTTACATGTAAAGAACGACAAAACTTTTAGAAAAATAACGAATCTTTTAAATAAAATTATATCTAAGTATATAAATGGGGAATTTCATGTCAAGTGACCCAAGTTTTGAAACTCATGCCATCCGATTGGAATGATAATTACACCAATTTTAGTCCTATTGGATAATAGTACTTTTTCGTAACTCATATTAGATGCTTAATATGTGTACCAATGACTGTAGCTTATTTGGCCCATTAAAACTTTGACCTAATAAACATATTAAGACTTTTGTAAACATATTGGATTTAGAACTCAAAGTAAATACAAAATGCTATGATATTCTGAATTCGTCTCTTTTTCGAGAATATTCCCAGAACTGATTTACTTATTCATAATAAGTGGCATACTTTAAGGCGGTTCAGTCAACAAGTAGCTAATATCTTTAAAGATTATTTAAAATTCTACCTACAGCTTTCTAAATTATATACTTAGTTTATGTTTCTTATTTACTTTTCTTCCTTCTTATAAATATTTATCAAATAAATATTTCTTTGTAATAAAAAAATATCTACGAAAAATTTCATTTTAGAATATTCCAAGAATATGTTCTCGTTTTACTTATATAGCCTAAAATTAGGCAGTAAAACCAAAATGTTTAATATCCATAAAATATATTTAAAAATCATTCTAAATTTAAATACTTTGTTTATTTTTATTTACCATATTAAATATTTTCAAGTACTACTCATCTCATCACCTTAAAAAAACAAATGACAACAGAAATTATAATTGCTATGTCTCATTTTTATTTCCGGCACTCAAACAGCTCGTGACTCCTTAATTTTACATACAATGTATTCGAAGGTACTTTAAACAAAATATAAATTGGCATATAAAATGTTTAGTACAAAATAAGAAAATTTACACAATTCTTAAATATGAATGAATATGCCATAAAAAAAGTAACAACAAATTTTTCTTGCATACTTTTAGGTGTAATAAATTAATGAATTATGGAGTTTGCAGCAAAGTATGACTACAAAATTAAAATATTTTTCTTTTTACACAAAGCTTTAAATGTTAATATATAGCAGTAGTAGTTAAATTATTATTTATAATAGCAACCTTGCCGACGAGGTCATCAGCAATTTAAAAATGCTTTTCTTGAGAAAAAATTTTATAGCCTATCCTGAAGCTATTATTCTCTTTATATGTTTCAATCATATTTTTCTTTTTTTGTGTTATGAGCTTTGTGTTTTGGCCCAAAAATATAATCAAATTTATTTTGTTTTTTTCTATTTAAAAACCTAGTTTTAAATTACTTGATCATAATGAAAAATGATATAATGTTTATAAATTAAAAATATTGCCTAGTTTTGGGATTTATAATGTAAACATGTACTTAAAATGTTGGGTATTATAAAAAGGCATTATTTATATCTTTTTAAATTAACATTTTAATGTTAAAATAACATTTTTTATTACAAAACTAATTAACCAACCAATTCCAGTTCGTTTCAGCTCTGGTTCAATTTTAGTTCAGTTCTAGTTAAGTTCTAGTTCAAATCTAGTTCAGATCGAGTTCAGTTCAAATTCAGTTTAAATTCTAGTTCAGTTCAAGTACAGTTCTAGTTCTGTTTCAGTTCAAGTTCAGCTCTAGTTCAGTTCTAGTTCAGCAATAGTTCAGTTCTAGTTCAGTTCTAGTTCAGTTCTAGTTCAGTTCTAGTTCAGTTCTAGTTCAGTTCTAGTTCAGTTCTAATTCAGTTCTAGTTCAGTTCTAGTTCAGTTCTAGTTCAGTTCTAGTTCAGTTCTAGTTCAGTTCTAGTTCAGTACTAGTTCAGTTCTAGTTCAGTTCTAGTTCAGTTCTAGTTCAGTTCTAGTTCAGTTCTAGTTCAGTTCTAGTTCAGTTCTAGTTCAGTTCTAGTTCACTTCTAGTTCAGTTCTAGTTCAGTTCTAGTTCAGTTTTAATTCAGTTCTAGTTCTAGTTCAGTTCTAGTTGAGTTCTAGTTCAGTTCTAGTTAGTTTCTAGTTCAGTTCTAGTTCAGTTCTAGTTCAGTTCTAGTTCAGTTCTAGTTCAGTTCTAGTTCAGTTCTAGTTCAGTTCTAGTTCAGTTCTAGTTCAGTTCTAGTTCAGTTCTAGTTCAGTTCTAGTTCAGTTCTAGTTCAGTTCTAGTTCAGTTCTAGTTCAGTTCTAGTTCAGTTCTAGTTCAGTTCTAGTTCAGTTCTAGTTCAGTTCTAGTTCAGTTCTAGTTCAGTTCTAGTTCAGTTCTAGTTCAGTTCTAGTTCAGTTCTAGTTCAGTTCTAGTTCAGTTCTAGTTCAGTTCTGGTTCAGTTTCTAGTTCAGTTCTAGTTCAGTTCTAGTTCAGTTCTAGTTCAGTTCTAGTTCAGTTCTAGTTCAGTTCTAGTTCAGTTCTAGTTCAGTTCTAGTTCAGTTCTAGTTCAGTTCTAGTTCAGTTCTAGTTCAGTTCTAGTTCAGTTCTAGTTCAGTTCTAGTTCAGTTCTAGTTCAGTTCTAGTTCAGTTCTAGTTCAGTTCTAGTTCAGTTCTAGTTCAGTTCTAGTTCAGTTCTAGTTCAGTTCTAGTTCAGTTCTAGTTCAGTTCTAGTTCAGTTCTGGTTCAGTTCTAGTTCAGTTCTAGTTCAGTTCTAGTTCAGTTCTAGTTCAGTTCTAGTTCAGTTCTAGTTCAGTTCTAGTTCAGTTCTAGTTCAGTTCTAGTTCAGTTCTAGTTCAGTTCTAGTTCAGTTCTAGTTCAGTTCTAGTTCAGTTCTAGTTCAGTTCTAGTTCAGTTCTAGTTCAGTTCTAGTTCAGTTCTAGTTCAGTTCTAGTTCAGTTCTAGTTCAGTTCTAGTTCAGTTCTAGTTCAGTTCTAGTTCAGTTCTATTCAGTTCTAGTTCAGTTCTAGTTCAGTTCTAGTTCAGTTCTAGTTCAGGTCTAGTTCAGGTCTAGATTAGTTCTAATTCAGTTCTAGTTCAGTTTTAATTCAATTCTTCATCAGTTCTAGTTTAGTCATTTCCCAAGCTATAAAGCACTAAATCACATCTATAAAGGCAAGACATACATGGTAATTCTTTTAAATGCATCAATGGTAACCAGCAGCTGTGTATGTTTGGAGAAAAATCACCAGATGTAGACCTAATGGCTAATTTTCCTTTAAACTAGATTGTTATGTATACCACAAGCCAGTTTATTTTAAACGTCAAATTATTTTTTAAATAATAATTGTACATAATTAATTAAAACCAAGAAGAAATACCTTTCACATTTTACCCCACAGTTTCTCTAATCTTTTGCTATTTTTTCTTAATTTTTTTGTGCCTTCCAAATTTTAATATTAAATACTAATGAAAAAGTAGTAAAACTAATTATAAATTCCAACAGTATGACTACAAAAAAAAAGTTGGCCCAAAAAATAATTACGTTACACGAACAACAATGAATACAACGAGTATAATGGAAGTACATAATACAATTGAAATTAATTATGCACGCTCATACACCTTTAAATACTTAGAAGATGATGATGATGAGGATGAGGAATAAAAAAAAGAAAAAGAAAACGAAACATTTTACATTTATGTATGTAACTTTAAAGCAACAAGGACGAGTAGTATTTGCAGCAAGGAGTAAAGGAATTACTAGTGGAGTGATGGCATAAGTGCTTAGTAAAGATTTTGTAGTAAGAGTATATGGCAGAGGAATAAATCGAGGTAAAAGGACGAACAATTAACATTCATTATAGTGATTTTCATTTCAATGCTATATGCTGCTACTTCAAAAAGTTCTAAACACACGATTTTACAATAGATTTTTTTGTTTTGCTTTGGTTTGAAAAGGTTACAGTGAGTGGAGAAATAATAAATTACAAGGAAAGCTTTTTGAAGTATTCATTTTAAGCTTTCACTGTAAACTATTTAAAGAAAATTTGCAACTTTTTAAGTTTCCCTTACTCTCGACTGTTGAGGCAAATACTCACTTTTACACTGATACAATTTTAATTAGCATTTAATTTAAACTTTGCACGTAACATACTCACATACACCTCTAGCACTCTCACCTAAAAGTCCATTTCCTTTTTAGAAATAAATACAAAAGTCGTCCGTCCAACTACTATAAGTACCCAGCCGTTTTACAAGGAGTGAAAACAGTTTTTAAAAATCTTATTTGGTTGGCTTACGAAACTATAATAAAGCGCAAAGACTTTACAAACATACCTAGCAGTTCGGGTGGACAGTCCAGAACCAACTATTAACCTACCACCAGTTGACTAACTATTTAAACATTTGAACGTCCCTGGAGGGGAGTCAATCATCACTCCATTGATAACAATACATGCCAATGAAACTTAAGTTTTCTTGAAAGTATCTACTCTGTTGATTACTTGCAGACAGTAAAGTGGTGACTGTCTACGCTCTCGCTTTTAAATGGCACTAAAATAACGTCTGTTTTGTCTACTCTCGTTTACAGAGAGTGGATTTGTGACAAAAAGGCAAATTAGAGAAATATAGAATAGAATTAGGAAATTACTGTTCATTTCCGGATACATTGACTCTTTTCCGAACTACTGGGTAGCAAACAATTATAAAAGAACTCACACACACACACACTCAAAAAATTTGCACAAAATTGGTCAATAAAGAACCCAACAACATTTAAGCACTTGTTTTGTTTTTTTGTTTAAGCTGCATGACACCGCAGCAACAGGAGCAGCAACCACTAAGCAACAACAACAACAATAAACAGAAATCTGTACAACAGATCTAAAACATTGCCAAAACACCAGTAGTTGAAGGGGGTAGGGGGTTGTTTGCAAAAATACTAAAATAGCTGAAATCTGAGCTTTATTGCAAGTGCAAATCCTTCACTCTTAACCAACGACAGGATAATTTGGACACTTTTAATTTGGTAAGCACAACACGAAACATTAATTCAACTGTAATATTGTTAAAGCCGAATAGTTAATTGTCTAAAAATTCGGCAGGATGTTAGAGTAAAATATTCGGCCGAACTAAAAGTAATATTAAGCTTAATAAGGACTACAAAAACGATTTTCTAGTGATCTTTTTTAATAAAGTCATAGCAGACTTGATGAGCACTGTTTAAGCATCAGATTATATATCGTATTCTCGGCCCAGGACTTTCCAGTTGTTACCAGAGATATTCTTCGTCAATCTATATATAGATCCCTAATTCTATTCGTATTCATTGGATTGGTACACAATTAAGCCCCCTATTAACCAAATATGAAATCAAATTTCTAACCATTTCCGAAGTCTATATGTAGGTGCCACCCACAATTTTCTATAAAGAAATATTACAAATGATCTCTTCACATTCGGCAGGTCCCTTCCGAAACTTTAATTTATCTATTGATATTTTACGAAAGTACCTTCATACCAACTACGGAAAATAGCTACACAAATGAAGCAGTTTCCTCCACTTTGCTCTAAAAATTAACATCTCATTAAGAGCTTTTTGAAGTTTTACATGTGTTTTATGGAAAAACTGTTTTACTTTACGATTTTTCCCTTTTTTCCTAAAAGCAAAAACTTAATTGTATAAAAACAGTGCAGTGTGCACAAGTCCACCTTTTAAATGGCGGAAGTACAACATAGTTTATATACCCAGCAAACATTTGTCACACGAAAATGCATTTTACTCGACAAATCAATCAAATTGGTTCAGCATTTAATCATTGAACTGTCATTATTATGATCATCCATCTAAAATAAATTTTACTCCTGGAATCATCATTTTTGTAATGTATACAATTTTCCAACTATCATTCAGAAGTGACTTAAGCGTACACCCAAAGAGGATGAAAATTCAGAAGCTGACCATTATCCAGATAGCGGCTGCAAAAATCCGCAACAATTTTAACTTTAAAATGTTTCAGGGGTATGAATTTGTTTTTACATTAAAATGCAAGAGCTTTTTATCGTGAGCTGTCAGCGTACGTGTTACTTTATCCTCAAGGTTTTGGAGAAAGAGCAAACTTTTTCTCTATAAAGCTAATTTACATGTTTTTGTTTTGAATATTCTACATGTTGAGGTAAGCATCAGTGTAAAATGAATTATGTTGATTGTGATATTATAGAAAAATTTTGAAAATACACAAAGCGAAAAAAGTGTCAAAATATAACATAAATAAACATGAATGAAAAATTCATATTTTGACAATGTTAATTTTCTTTAAATGGTACTTTTTACGACTGAAGGTACTGAATAACATAGTTGTCCGACCCTATAAGATAGTGGCGTCGATACATGTATGTCCGTCCGTCTGCTGTCTGTCTGACTGTTTGTCTGCCTGTCTGAATAGACTAGTCTATAGAGTAGACTACAGACTGGCTGTAAACTAGACTAAAGAGTAGACTACAGACTGGCTGTAAACTAGACTAGACCATAGACTAGACTATAGACTAGACTATAGACTAGACTATAGACTAGACTATAGAATAGACTATAGACTAGACTATAGACTAGACTATAGACTAGACTATAGACTAGACTATAGACTAGACTATAGACTAGACTATAGATTAGACTATAGATTAGACTATAGACTAGAATATAGACTAGACTATAGACTAGACTATAGACTAGAATATAGACTAGACTATAGACTAGACTATAGACTAGAATATAGACTAGACTATAGACTAGACTATAGACTAGACTGTAGACTTGACTATAGACTAGACTATAGACTAGAATATAGACTAGACTATAGACTAGACTATAAAACTAGACTATTGACTAGACTATAGACTAGACTATAGACTAGACTATAGACTAGACTATAGACTAGACTATAGACTAGACTATAGACTAGACTAAACTATAGCCTAGACTATAGACTACACTATAGACTAGACTATAGACTAGACTATAGATTAGACTATAGACTAGACTATAGACTAGAACTATAGACTAGACTATAGACTAGACTATAGACTAGACTATAGACTAGACTATAGACTAGACTATAGACTAGACTATAGACTAGACTATAGACTAGACTATAGACTAGACTATAGACTAGACTATAGACTAGACTATAGACTAGACTATAGACTAGACTGTAGACTAGACTATAGACCAGACTATAGACTAGACTATAGACTAGACTATAGACTAGACTATAGACTAGACTATAGACTAGACTAGACTATAGACTAGACTATAGACTAGACTATAGACTAGACTATACATAGACTATCTAGACTAGACTATAGACTATAGACTAGACTAGACTAGACTAGACTAGACTATAGACTAATAGACTAGACTAGACTAGACTAGATACTAGACTTAGACTAGACTATAGACTAGACTATAGACTAGACTATAGAACTAGACTAGACTAGACTACTATAGACTAGACTATAGACTAGCTAGACTAGACTATAGACTAGACTATAGACTAGACTATAGACTAGACTATAGACTAGACTATAGACTAGACTAACGACTATAGACTAGACTTATAGGCTAGACTATAGACTAGACTATAGACTAACTATCGACTAGACTATAGACTAGACTATAGACTAGACT
The DNA here is from genome assembly GCF_015586225.1 of Lucilia sericata. Taxonomy (NCBI): domain Eukaryota; kingdom Metazoa; phylum Arthropoda; class Insecta; order Diptera; family Calliphoridae; genus Lucilia; species Lucilia sericata. Next base: position 11,940 of record NW_023996798.1, read on the forward strand.
AAGACTAGACTATAGACTAGACTATACTACTACTATAGACTAGACTATAGACTAGACTATAGACTAGACTATAGACTACACTATATCTAGACTATAGACTAGACTATAGACTAGACTATGACTAGACTATAGACTGGCTATAGACTAGACTATAGACTATAGACTAGACTAGAGACTAGACTATAGACTAGACTATAGACTAGACTATAGACTAGACTATAGACTAGACTATAGACTAGACTATAGACTAGACTATAGACTAGACTATAGACTAGACTATAGACTAGACTATAGACTAGACTATAGACTAGACTATAGACTAGACTATAGACTAGACTATAGACTAGACTATAGACTAGACTATAGACTAGACTATAGACTAGACTATAGACTAGACTATAGACGAGACTATAGACTAGACTATAGACTAGACTATAGACTAGACTATAGACTAGACTATAGACTAGACTATAGACTAGACTATAGACTAGACTATAGACTAGACTATAGACTAGACTATAGACTAGACTATAGACTAGACTATAGACTAGACTATAGACTAGACTATAGACTAGACTATAGACTAGACTATAGACTAGACTATAGACTAGACTATAGACTAGACTATAGACTAGACTATAGACCTAGACTATAGACTAGACTATAGACTAGACTATAGACTAGACTATAGACTAGACTATAGACTAGACTACTAGACTAGCTATAGACTAGACTATAGACTAGACTATAAGACTAGACTATAGACTAGACTATAGACTAGACTATAGACTAGACTATAGGACTAGACTATAGACTAGACTATAGACTAGACTATAGACTAGACTATAGACTAGACTATAGACTAGACTATAGACTAGACTATAGACTAGACTATAGACTAGACTATAGACTAGACTATAGACTAGACTATAGACTAGACTAGACTAGACTAGACTATAGACTAGACTATAGACTAGACTATAGACTAACTAGACTATAGACTAGACTATAGACTAGACTATAGACTAGACTATAGACTAGACTATAGACTAGACTATAGACTAGACTATAGACTAGACTATAGACTAGACTATAGACTAGACTATAGACTAGACTATAGACTAGACTATAGACTAGACTATAGACTAGACTATAGACTAGACTATATAGACTAGACTATAGACTAGACTATAGACTAGACTATAGACTAGACTATAGACTAGACTATAGACTAGACTAGACTAGACATAGACTATAGACTAGACTAAATAGACTAGACTATAGACTAGACTATAGACTAGACTATAGACTAGACTATAGACTAGACTATAGACTAGACTATAGACTAGACTATAGACTAGACTATAGCACTAGACTATAGACCTAGACTATAGACTAGACTATAGACTAGACTATAGACTAGCTATAGACTAGACTATAGACTAGACTATAGACTAGACTATAGACTATACTATAGACTAGACTATAGACTAGACTATAGACTAGACTATAGACTAGACTATAGACTAGACTATAGACTAGACTATAGACTAGACTATAGACTAGACTATAGACTAGACTATAGACTAGACTATAGACTAGACTATAGACTAGACTATAGACTAGACTATAGACTAGACTAGACTATAGACTAGACTATAGACTAGACTGTAGACTTGACTATAGACTACACTATAGACTAGAATATAGACTAGACTATAGACTAGACTATAAACTAGACTATTGACTAGACTATAGACTAGACTATAGACTAGACTATAGACTAGACTATAGACTAGACTATAGACTAGACTATAGACTAGACTATAGACTAGACTATAGACTAGACTATAGACTAGACTATAGACTAGACTATAGACTAGACTATAGACTAGACTATAGACGACTATAGACTAGACTATAGACTAGACTAGACTAGACTATAGACTAGACTATAGACTAGACTATAGACTAGACTATAGACTAGACTATAGACTAGACTATAGACTAGACTATAGACTAGACTATAGACTAGACTATAGACTAGACTATAGACTAGACTATAGACTAGACTATAGACTAGACTATAGACTAGACTATAGACTAGACTATAGACTAGACTATAGACTAGACTATAGACTAGACTATAGACTAGACTATAGACTAGACTATAGACTAGACTATAGACTAGACTATAGACTAGACTATAGACTAGACTATAGACTAGACTATAGACTAGACTATAGACTAGACTATAGACTAGACTATAGACTAGACTATAGACTAGACTATAGACTAGACTATAGACTAGACTATAGACTAGACTATAGACTAGACTATAGACTAGACTATAGACTAGACTATAGACTAGACTATAGACTAGACTATAGACTAGACTATAGACTAGACTATAGACTAGACTATAGACTAGACTATAGACTAGACTATAGACTAGACTATAGACTAGACTATAGACTAGACTATAGACTAGACTATAGACTAGACTATAGACTAGACTATAGACTAGACTATAGACTAGACTATAGACTAGACTATAGACTAGACTATAGACTAGACTATAGACTAGACTATAGACTAGACTATAGACTAGACTATAGTCTAGACTATAGACTAGTCTATAGACTATAGACTAGACTATAGTCTAGACTATAGACTAGACTTTAGACTAGACTATAGACTATCTATAGACTAGACTATAGACTAGACTATAGACTAGACTATAGACTGGACTATAGACTAATCTATAGACTAGACCTATAGACTAGACTATAGACTGGGACTATAGACTAGTCTATAGACTAGACTATAGACTAGACTATAGACTAGACTATAGACTAGACTATAGACTAGACTATAGACTAGACTATAGACTAGACTATAGACTAGACTATAGACTAGACTATAGACTAGACTATAGACTAGACTATAGACTAGACTATAGACTAGACTATAGACTAGACTATAGACTGGACTATAGACTAGACTATAGACTAGACTATAGACTAGACTATAGACTAGACTATAGACTAGACTATAAACTAGATTAGTTACTACTTGGTGGACTAATTACAATCCACGATATTAATAAGTATTGAAAAAGTACTAAAGACCTGATTTTTCCATGTCTGGTATTGTTGGTGTTTTTTAAACACATAATGGTGAAGGGTATATGTGATTAAGCCGAATATAGAACTCTCAATTGTTTGTTTTTTCTCGGAGTGTTTTTTGAATAGATACATATAAATAGTTTTAAATGGAATCCAATAAAAACTTCATACATTTTTCCATTGTTTTGAGTTTTTTTTTTTCATTTAAATATCCTCAATTGCCCTGCAATAATCATCAATATAAATGATTATTTATTATTTATTGAAAACTCAAATCAAAGTTACCCATAAAATAAATATTTAACCAACCATTTATTAAATCATTCAACCGTTAACGATAAAAATACTTTGTATATTGTTTAAACTATTTATTATTGTATACCTACTAGGCTTTAGTTATTGTTTAAACAAAAAAATATATATATATTTAAATAATTTTTTTACATACCTCATCAATGTATTGCTATAAAAGCCTAAAAGCAGACAACTGAAAATAGAACGACAAAAAAAGACATTTATTTTTAAAGGCAATGCAGAGTTATATGTTGATATTAAATAAATAAATTTTTATTAATTATATAAAAGTTACAGAAATAACAAATGAAATGACAGATGTTAAAGAAAAAAGAAAAAATCTAGGGGTTTCTGGTTTCTTTTGTTTCTTTTTTTTTTTTTGTAAACTTCTGCTTGGTTTACCACAAGTATGACCTGTAAAATGTAAATATTTTTCACAAGCCAACACCATTTAACAAGGTCTTGTTGCTGTTGCACGGACAAATATTTAACCTGACTATTTGTATTGCCATTCCAATAGTAGCAGCAGTCGTATCATCATTGGTCCCTGTTGGTTAAATGATGGTGGTAACGATATTTTCATTTTAACATGATAAAATAAATAAATATTTCATGTCAATAAAAAATACAATATTTCACAGAGATATTTCTTTCAGATGAGGAGGAAAAGAGATCAATAGGAAATTCAGTCCAAAACAAATTCGATGTTCCGCTTAAAAATATAAGCCAGAACAGAGGAGTTGAATGTCTCATTTAATTTAATTTGAATAGAAAATAATACCTAACCAAATATTTAATTATATTTATAATTTCTAATTATAATCTTAAAAACTATGTCAGCGTAATTCTCATGTATAGCTTTCAATTTCCTACAATTCCTTTTAATATCCTTACAAAATCACTGGTATGCTAAAAATGATGCCAAAAAGCAACAACAATAACAATCAATAACAAATATTTAAAAGCAAAACAATGTAACCAAATTGTTTACTCAAGAAAATATTTTCTCATTAAGCCTTAAAACCAAAAAACTATAACAATTCAACCAGGACAATACACATAACATAAATCCAAAACAATCCAAACAATTACTAAGAATCATTAACAATGGAAATAAAACGCATTGCAGTTAAAAAATCATTAAGAAATATTGAAAATGTAAAGAGGAATTTCAAAAGATGTACCATTACAAAGAAATGGTAGCCTCACAATAAATCAACGAAAAAGAAAAATAAGTGGGAGATCTGTAATCGGCAATGTCGAATCTTAAATACCCTTAAATACACGTATTTATCGTAATTATTTACTGTTGATAATTTCACAAAAAAATCCACATTAGGCATTTTTGGATGATAATCCTAGAAATAAACCAGATAGAACTGAACTAGAACTGAACTAGAACTGAACTAGAACTGAACTAGAACTGAACTAGAACTGAACTAGAACTGAACTAGAACTGAACTAGAACTGAACTAGAACTGAACTAGAACTGAACTAGAACTGAACTAGAACTGAACTAGAACTGAACTAGAACTGAACTAGAACTGAACTAGAACCGAACTAGAACTGAACTAGAACTGAACTAGAACTGAACTAGAACTGGAACTAGAACTGACTAGAACTGAACTAGAACTGAACTAGAACTGAACTAGAATCTGAACTAGAACTGAACTAGAACTGAACTAGAACTGAACTAGAACTGAACTAGAACTGAACTAGAACGAACTAGAATGAACTAGAACTGAACTAGAACTGAACTAGAACTGAAATAGAACTGAACTAGAACTACTAGAACTGAACTAGAACTGAACTAGAACTGAACTAGAACTGAACTAGAACTGAACTAGAACTGAACTAGAACTGAACTAGAACTGAACTAGGAACTGAACTGACCTAGAATGAACCTAGAACTGACCTAGAAATTGAACTAGAACTGAACTAGACTGAACTAGAACTGAACTAGAAACTCAACTAGAACTACTAGAAACTCAACTTAGGAACTCAACGAGAACTCGAACTAGAACTCGAACTAGACCTGAACTAGAACTGAAACTAGAACTGAACTAGAACTGAACTAAAATCTGAACTAGAACGTGAACTAAATCTGAACTAGAAACTGAACTAGAAACTGAACCTAGAACTGAACTAGAACTGAACTAGAACTGAACTAGAACTGAACTAGAACTGAACTAGAACTGAACATAGGAACTGAACTAGAACTGAACTAGAACTGAACCTAGAACTGAACTCAGAACTGAACTAGAACTGAACTAGAACTGAACTAGAACTGAACTAGAACTGAACTAGGAACTGAACTAGACTGAACTAGAACTGAACTAGAACTGAACTTAGAACTGAACTAGAACTGAACTAGAACTGAACTAGAACTGAACTAGAACTGAACTAGAACTGACTAGAAACTGAACTAGAATGACTAGAACTGACTAGAACTGAACTAGAACTGAACTAGAACTGACTAGAACTGAACTAGAACTCAACTAGAACTCAACTAGAACTCAACTAGAACTCAACTAGAACTCAACTAGAACTCAACTAGAACTCAACTAGAACTCAACTAGAACTCAACTAGAACTCAACTAGAACTCAACTAGAACTCAACTAGAACTCAACTAGAATCAACTAGAACTCAACTAGAACTCAACTAGAACTCAACTAGAACTGAACTAGAACTGAACTAGAACTGAACTAGAAACTGACTAGAACTGAACTAGAACTGAACTAGAACTGAACTAAATCTGAACTAGACTGAACTAAAACTGAATAAAACTGAACTAGAACTGAACTAGAACTGAACTAGAACTGAACTAGACTGAACTAACTGAACTAGAACTGAACTAGAACTGAACTAGAACTGAACTAGAACTGAACTAGAACTGAACTAGAACTGAACTAGAACTGAACTAGAACTGAACTAGAACTGAACTAGAACTGAACTAGAACTGAACTAGAACTGAACTAGAACTGAACTAGAACTGAACTAGGACTGAACTAGAACTGATCTAGAACTGAACAAGAACCGAAAAACTTCAAACGGAATGACATATCACCAATACCTTTTTTACAACTTTGGTAAATCTCTCAACATTTACATTTTCTAAACACAGAGAAATCCTAAATAATGATGATAAAATATTGAAAGTGAACAAAAACAAAAAAACTACTAAAAAAGAAAAACATTCATTTTGAAAAAAGGATGTAAAAATTATTACTAAAAAATTGAAGGAGATGAACAGGAAAACGCACACAAATAAGTATTTCATGAGCGGACGTTTGCTGTTCCAGAGTATGCCAAAAAAAACCATTAAAAAATGCTTGACTAAAAGCAAAAGATTAAAATGTTTTGAGTTAAAATGTTAAAAAGGGATTAACGTAATTCATAATAACCTATACTAGGTTTAAAATATTATGATTAAGTAATTGAAGATACGTATGTTCGATATTAACAAGCTACAGATAAAATCGAAAGTTATATAGAGCTTTGAAAAAAATTAAGAAACTAATTATTTTTAAATATAATTGCTGTGGAGGGATTAAACTAAACTCCGAGTTAAGTAAAAGCAACAAGTTTTTAAAAATCTTCTTTGGGGGAAAATATTCCTCCTTATTCTGCTTCACGTTAGCCATAATTACTCAAAACATTCCAAATCCTCACTACTATTTAATTTCAATCTTAGTTTCATTTTGACTTAATGCTGCACCGACACCAGCACACAAAATCCCTTAATCTTGTCACGTGCAAAGTACCATACAAACATATAGAAAAGGAGGGAAAGAAAAAAATTTAATAATTTTGCAAAATAGTAATTTGCCTTCAAAAAACATAATAAAAAACAAAAAAAAAATTAAAAAAATCATAAAATCAACAAAGCTTCGTACTAAAGACTTAATACAAAATGAAGAAACAAAACTAAGAACAGCAACAAAAACAACAAAACATTAATCTTGTTGTTGTCGTAGCTTTTACTAATGTGTATGCAAAAGTGTTGAAAACTACAAGAAATGAAAACAACAGCAAAAAAGACGCAATACTAACAGCTCCGAAAATGAAAATTGCATGCAAAGTGTTTTTAAAGGAGTGGAAAATCAGCGGCAAGAGCTTCCAGCAAAAGCAAAAAGAACATACAACTACTTGTGTGTTCTATAACAAAATAGTTAAGAAGAAAGAACGAAAAAACAAACAAATTGTAGAATCTGTAAAAATGTGAAAATGCGCTTTATGCTTAACGGGGCGTAATGTGAACATAATATGCTAAGTAAACATATAGACACACGGACACATATATACACAGATACTAACTCATACTAACGCCATTACACTAACACTTGCACATACGCTAATTTATTCCTAGGGCAGCAGTGAGTTGCAAAATAAATGTGTAGAAAATATAAAGTATAAAGTATAAAGTATAAAGTATAAAGTATAAAGTATAAAGTATAAAGTATAAAGTATAAAGTATAAAGTATAAAGTATAAAGTATAAAGTATAAAGTATAAAGTATAAAGTATAAAGTATAAAGTATAAAGTATAAAGTATAAAGTATAAAGTATAAATAATAAAGTATAAAGTATAAAGTAAAATACTTTAAGAAATTGAAAAAATAGGGTTTTTTTGTGACACTCATCGTATCCTAACTTATGACTTTCCGGCTCCTCAATCTTCTGCTTTGAATAAATATTATTTTGCATTTACAACTGACAAAAAATCCCTAAAAAAGCGGAAAAATGAAGTCGTCAACAACAGAGTTAGACAAAAAATATAATCATTATTTACAAACAACAGCGAATTTCAGACAAAATGACATGACACGAGAAAAACTAAAAGGGGCACTAAGGAAGAGTATGAAAAAAACATATATTAACACAAACAAACGCGAAGTTTTCAACATCCGGCAGACTATACAAAAAAATATAGGAAGTGAAAACAAAAAGAAAAATTTAGAAGAAATGTGATAGATGAAGGTTAAATCATTAAATGATGATGTTAATAATAACGATGATGATTATTAGATGGATGGATTATTAATCAAGCTAAGTGAAAATGCAAATACTAGCGGAAAAAAAGAGTTTGTTTCAGCAGCTAGTCCCAGGCAGATACTTTTTGAATCCTTTTTTCTTCCTGTTTTTATTCCTTGTGACAAATATGAAAAATTATTGTTGTCTCTGAAACATGTTGTCAACTTGATGTCACACATTAATTAAAAACTCTTCATTCAAAAACTTCAAATGTCGTTCGACTTCAATAATATAGCCATTAATCTTAAGGATTACTACATATTGCAATTAAATAGGGATTTAAAAGCTTAAACAGCAGCTTAATTAAAAATTTCAAATTTTAAGATTTTTTGTTTTAAAACCCTTTTTTCCTTTAATATACCTAATGATCTCATATGCAGCCTTAAATAACAACAATCCTTTTTTATGGGATTTTAGAATTTGTTTCAGTAACATATTTTCCTTTTTTTGTATAAAAAAGGGTAATTAAAACAAGTCACGCACTTGTCCACAGAAAAAAAAAATAAACTGACGCAGCAACTGAAGAAAGTAAAAGTTTCATTCTTTTTAATTAAAGCTTTAGGTCATCTTTATCATTCTATGACTGGGTTCATATTGGTATCAGTGCCATTGTATGTTAGTGTAGTCGTAATAAAAATTCCTCTTTTTTTATATTTTTCTAGGTGAAAAAGGTTTTTGTTTGTGTCGGTTTTAATGCCACTGCAGCAAAAATAAAAGTAGAGAGAGAGAGTAAAGAGAAAATAATAAATAAATTTCTAAAACAATGACGGACGGCCTTTCCTTTTTCCATCATTTCAAACATTTGTTTTTATAACTCAAACAACAAATTGATGTTTGTTTATAATGAAAACAACATGTGGCCTTGAGACTCATTCGCCATCTCGCATATAAAAGTAGAAAATTTTGAAAAACTGGGAGTTGAAGTGAGGTCTTTGATACCCTACGCAAGTACATTTGTAGAAAGTAACCGATTTTAGAGAATATATAATAAAATATTTTGTAAGATTTTAATTTAAATGGGAAGGAATATCAAATATCAGAGATAGATCTTATAATAGAATGATCCTCAGAGAATTTAAAGAACCAAAACCTTAAATGTAATTTCTACCTAATACCCATTAAGACAAAGACGAGAACTCATCTCCTTAAGGTACGTATAATTAGCATAATATGGACAACTGTACAAAATCGAAGGAATGAATTCAGAGCATTCAAAGTGAAATTTTGAAACATATTTTTTCTATCATTTTTATTCAGAAATCAATTTCTGAAGACACCGATGTCTTTGGGATCCACATCTCCAATAATTCTGCCAGACATGCTTTCGAGAACTTTCCTATTTAAAATCAGCGAAATCCGTCCATTTCGAGACAAACTCGGAAAATTGTAGTTAGTTAGTTAGTTAGTTAGTTAGTTAGTTAGTTAGTTAGTTAGTTAGTTAGTTAGTTAGTTAGTTAGTTAGTTAGTTAGTTAGTTAGTTAGTTAGTTAGTTAGTTAGTTAGTTAGTAGTTAGTTAGTTAGTTAGTTAGTTAGTTAGTTAGTTAGTTAGTTAGTAGTAGTTAGTTAGTTAGTTAGTGTAGTTAGTTAGTTAGTTAGTTAGTTAGTTAGTTAGTTAGTTAGTAGTAGGTTAGTTAGTTAGTTAGTTAGTAGTTAGTTAGTTAGTTAGTTAGTAGTTAGTTAGTTAGTTAGTTAGTTAGTTAGTTAGTTAGTTAGTTAGTTAGTTAGTTAGTTAGTTAGTTAGTTAGTTAGTTAGTTAGTTAGTAGTTAGTTAGTTAGTTAGTTAGTTAGTTAGTTAGTTAGTTAGTTAGTTAGTTAGTAGTAGTTAGTTAGTAGTTAGTTAGTTAGTTAGTTAGTTAGTTAGTTAGTTAGTTAGTTAGTTAGTTAGTTAGTTAGTTAGTTAGTAGTTAGTTAGTTAGTTAGTTAGTTAGTTAGTTAGTTAGTTAGTTAGTTAGTTAGTTAGTTAGTTAGTTAGTTAGTTAGTTAGTTAGTTAGTTAGTTAGTTAGTTAGTAGTTAGTTAGTTAGTTAGTTAGTTAGTAGTTAGTTAGTTAGTTAGTTAGTTAGTTAGTTAGTTAGTTAGTTAGTTAGTTAGTTAGTTAGTTAGTTAGTTAGTTAGTTAGTTAGTTAGTTAGTTAGTTAGTTAGTTAGTTAGTTAGTTAGTTAGTTAGTTAGTTAGTTAGTTAGTTAGTTAGTTAGTTAGTTAGTTAGTTAGTTAGTTAGTTAGTTAGTTAGTTAGTTAGTTAGTTAGTTAGTTAGTTAGTTAGTTAGTAGTTAGTTAGTTAGTTAGTAGTTAGTTAGTTAGTTAGTTAGTTAGTAGTTAGTTAGTTAGTTAGTAGTTAGTTAGTTAGTTAGTTAGTAGTTAGTTAGTAGTTAGTTAGTTAGTTAGTTAGTTAGTTAGTTAGTAGTTAGTTAGTTAGTTAGTTAGTTAGTTAGTTAGTTAGTTAGTTAGTAGTTAGTTAGTTAGTTAGTTAGTAGTTAGTTAGTTAGTAGTTAGTTAGTTAGTTAGTTAGTTAGTTAGTTAGTTAGTTAGTTAGTTAGTAGTTAGTTAGTTAGTTAGTTAGTTAGTTAGTAGTAGTTAGTTAGTTAGTTAGTTAGTTAGTTAGTTAGTAGTTAGTTAGTTAGTTAGTTAGTTAGTTAGTTAGTTAGTTAGTTAGTTAGTAGTTAGTTAGTTAGTTAGTTAGTTAGTTAGTTAGTTAGTTAGTAGTTAGTTAGTTAGTTAGTTAGTTAGTTAGTTAGTAGTTAGTTAGTTAGTTAGTAGTTAGTTAGTAGTTAGTTAGTTAGTTAGTTAGTTAGTTAGTTAGTTAGTTAGTTAGTTAGTTAGTTAGTTAGTTAGTTAGTAGTTAGTTAGTTAGTTAGTTAGTTAGTTAGTTAGTTAGTAGTTAGTTAGTTAGTTAGTTAGTTAGTTAGTTAGTTAGTTAGTTAGTAGTTAGTTAGTTAGTTAGTAGTTAGTTAGTTAGTTAGTTAGTTAGTAGTTAGTTAGTTAGTTAGTTAGTTAGTTAGTTAGTTAGTTAGTTAGTTAGTTAGTTAGTTAGTTAGTTAGTTAGTTAGTTAGTTAGTTAGTTAGTTAGTTAGTAGTTAGTTAGTTAGTAGTTAGTTAGTAGTTAGTTAGTTAGTTAGTTAGTTAGTTAGTTAGTAGTTAGTTAGTTAGTTAGTTAGTTAGTTAGTTAGTTAGTTAGTTAGTTAGTAGTTAGTTAGTTAGTTAGTTAGTTAGTAGTTAGTTAGTTAGTTAGTTAGTTAGTCCACAAACAGTAGTTTCTCATGTGTTTTCTCAAATATTTTTATATAATTTTGACGACCCTACGCTAATGCTTACGACTTCATAAATTTATAAATTTTTAATTGTATCATACGAAGTATTTAACCAAAATGCCTGAACACTAACCACTCTGGTTAAGTGTAGAAATATGTACATTTTTATACACAGAAGGAAATCCCATCAAATGGAAATATGTATCTGATACATACTTGTGTACAAGACTCAACGTTAAATATTAGGTAAAGCCAACAATTTCACTCTGTACTTCTAAATTTGAATAGTTAGTTCAAATTGAATTTTAGAGTCAGGCAACAATAATGGAGGAAATATAATTAAACTTGATGAAAATAAAAAAATACGTAAAGCAAATATGTGTCTAATTAAATCTTGTAAATTAAAAAACTAAATTATGAAGGTTTGTTGACAATGGTCATCTATAATTTTAATTTATTATTTTTTAAACGAATTACAGTTTTTATTATAAAACTATTACACTGCTTATACCCAAATCATTTAATTCTGGAACTCTTTTTGATTTTTAAAATCGAATATGTGTTAGAAAAGCGATACAATAATGGATAAGTGCACCATTAGCTATTTTTGTATAACTACGGTTATCAGCGAATATTAAGGGGTACTACAAAGAAAACTCGGAGCACGGTTGCTTTTAGTGATGATGCTTAAGCTTCGATATTTTAATATAAAATAATTATTAAACAAGTATGAATGAATTTACGTGCAATAGCATTAAATTTTAAATTTATTTTTATTTACAATGAATTTTCTAACAAGTTTTGTACAAATACATAGTTTTTGCAAATTTGTATATATTTTTTTAATTTTTCAAAAACAAACAATTCCAACTCTAAGAAAAAGAAAACATATATGTACATAAGTACTTCTTTGTAAATCCCTTAATAATTTGCTTAAAATTTATTTATCATACAAATTATACGAAATACACATAAAACAATTACAATTTTTATAACAGAAAAATCTTAATAACAGATTTTAAAAATATTTACAAGATAAAGAAAATACTACTGTAAACACAAGAGTGTAAAAATCTATTTGCATATAAAGTAAAATAACCCAGCAAAAAAACGGGGACTTAAAAAAGCATGAAAAAGTGGTGCAAAAGCTTCGCCATCTGAAGAACGAACTAACTCTAACTAACTAGCTAACTAACTAACTAACTAACTAACTAACTAACTAACTAACTAACTAACTAACTAACTAACTACTAACTAACTAACTAACTAACTAACTACTAACTAAACTAACTAACTAACTACTAACTAACTAACTAACTAACTAACTAACTAACGATACTAACTAACTAACTAACTAACTAACTACTAACTAACGAACTAACTAACTAACTAACTAACTAACTAACTAACTACTAACTAACTAACTAACTAACTAACTAACTAACTAACTAACTAACTAACTACTAACTAACTAACTAACTAACTAACTAACTACTAAACTAACTAACTAACTAACTAACTAAACTAACTAACTAACTAACTAACTAACTAACTACTAACTAACTACTAACTAACTAACTAACTACTAACTACAACTAACTACTAACTAACTAACTAACTACTAACTAACTAACTAACTAACTAACTAACTAACTAACTAACTAACTAACTAACTAACTAACTAACTAACTAACTAACTAACTAACTAACTAATTGAGCATTATTTCGCAAAAATTAAAAATTGCACAAAAGTATAATTTTTAGGGACGTTGTACTTAATATGGTTCCATCTTTCAATAATATGCATTTTGTTTTTGCTGGGATGTTTTAATATGAACATTTATTTTATGTAATTTGGTATCTGTTAATCCTTAATAAATTTATATATAAATAAATATATTTGTATATACATATATACTACATATATTTATGTATATGCTAATACATATACACACTTCTTTATCTTAATTCTACTTTATAGAATATTTATGACAAATATTTATGTTTCGTTTAAGAAATTCTTTATAAATTTGTTACTTTTTTACACACAACAAGCAGAAAATGCTACAAGATTATTTATCAAAATGAAATTTAATTTTGGGTTTTACCGTTTGGTACTTTCGTGCAAATTGTTGTGTGTTATTAAAATGAAAATAATTTAAAATTTATTAAAGAAATTTACAATTTTAGCATATCTTACTATGTATATGAATATATAAAACCAAACAAAAAGACATTAAAATGTAATTTTTAAAAAGTAACAGCAACAGCAGTAAAGTGATAAATACCTCTTGTGTTTACACACAATGTTTTATAACCTTAATAATAAGATTTTTATGTAAAAATAGAAAGATTTTTATATATAAAATGTGCTAACTAGTTCCTTTTTTTCGAAATAAAGACTATTAAATTTTAAAATAATGATAATAATGATGAGGAAGAGATGACATTATTATCTTCAATAAATAATATAAAAACAAGCAGGAAGCAGTGAATCTGATAAAGGAACGAAATCGTTTTTGTAATAAAAATATCAAGTAATTTTATAAAAGTTTTAAACAATCAGTAACAACTTTTTGGAGAGACCTATTGTTACGTCCGCTACACAAAGCCGAGACTAATGATGAAATATTGTTTCAAAATATTAATTACAGAAATAATTAGCCAATTTATAAGTTTAAAAAAATCCTTTACAAGATTCGCCACAGATAAATACAGCTTTTGAGCGAAGATAGAACATATCTGCTGATATTGTCTTAAACAATTTTCCTATTAAAGGAATTATAATTATCTAATTCTTAACAAATTATTGATTAAGAACTTTCCTATTTTCAAACTTATGCTGTCAAACTTGCATATTGTAATACATCTCCGTAAAGGGTGTGGCAAAATTCTAGCAAGATTTTGATTTAACGATATTTTGCTGAAGGAGTGTTGCCAACTAAAAGCTGTTTAATATTTGAAAAATATTGAAAATTCACCGTAGAAATATTGCCGGACTGTATTGACCTGCTGTAAGATGTTTCAAATGAAATGGGAACTTAGTCGCAACACACTTAAAAGGATATACATAGCCATTATACATCCTATTCTTATATACGGATCGCTCTTGTATGGTGGACTTCAACTAAGAAGAAATTTGTTGTAGATTAGCATGCATTGGTTTAACAGGTGCTCTAAGAACTAGTCCTTCAGAAGCTCTAAACACTCTATTGCACATTCTACCTATAGATCTGCATATAATGGCCATATCTGCTTGCAGCACTACGACGCTTACCTCATAAGGAAGTTGGAGATCAAAAACATATGGACACGCTAAAAATATAAGCCTATTACCTCCAACCTTGAACTAACCATCCGACAATGTTACCCCACACACACGGACTTTGATAGAGTTTTCAAAATCAGAGTTCTTTCCAGGAGTGAGTGGTATAGGGTTAACCTACCTAGCGAATATACCACCAGAATCCTTACAGATAGTTCTAAAATTAACTGCGGTGTGGGTTCTGGTGTCTTCGGTGAAGAAGCTGGGGTAAGTATATCTCATCGTTTTCCCAACAACTATAGTGTATTTTAGGCTGAAGTCAAGCGGCACATCTCTCACTAAACTCTTATACTATCACTTCCCTATTAGTTATTAGACAATGCAAGAAGGATCTGCCAAGGCTCGGACGCCTGTTTGACATTATCCTAGTTTGGGTACATACTATTATGGAAATGAACAGGCAGGTGAGCTTGCGAGAACGGGATCTGCTCTTGATATATTCAACGCCGTTTCAGTAGCAACTGCGTTCGATTTTATAAAGATTCTTTCTTCAAAAGGCTGAAAATAGGTGGAATAACCTAGATTGTGGCCCACCGTCAATGAGAAAGTCACAAAACACTATATAAGCTGAAGTAGACGGGATATATCGAAGTTGATAGCAGTAATAAGAGGACACTGGCTGCTAGACCTTCTATTAACACTGTCGCTGTTACAAAGACAGGGAAAAGAAGAAACGGACTTCCATCTTTTTTATGAATGCCCTACTCTAGCCGTTAAGAGAAACTCTTTTCTTGGCAGTTACTTCATATCTAACCTTGGTGAGATAACCGGGTCTATGCTTAATGATATACTGAGATTTTTCACGGCTACTGGCTGGATCTAATACTATACAATACTACGAGTGGAGTGGTCCGGTCAAAACGGAGTCTCTTCGACTCTACTTGACTGTTCGAGCGCAGTGAAATACCCCATTAACCAACCAACCATATATTTTCAGCAAACTCCAGAGAATAATAATAATATTTCATCTAAAGTTATGATGAAAAGGAGAGGTGACAATAAGAAGGTCTTATCAATCTTTAGATCTTCACGGGTGTACCCTTGTACATCATATGAGTCTATATTTTATTACGATCCACAGGATTAGATGTTCATTATCCTAGTTTTCCAAACTGATATGATTCAAGACTTCTCGAAAGTGTTCCCGCCATCTTTTGAGTTGATGTTCTACGGAAGTGAATACGTTCCCATCCTTGCCCTTTACAGGTATGCTGGGAATTTGTTGTTCTCCGGATAGTTTTCCTATAACATCAAAAACTACCTTAAGATGTGCCACGTTTGCCTTTTCGGCTTCGGTTGCATTCTCTTATCCCTCCTAGCCTGACCTATTTCATCAAGAGATTTTTCCGTTTTCCTGCCTTATCATTTAAAATTACATTTTCGGTTGATGGTTAATCAGTGACTGGGAAAAAATACCAGATATTTTCGAAACGAAGCTGTTCCTAATTAAATCGGAAATAAGATTTGTCTATTGTACAGAGGGCGGAGTTTTTCCATTTGTCCTGGATTAATATGTCTTCTCATAGTCAGTTTTAAATCAAGTATTAGGTTCTGTTGAAGGAGAATATATCTACATTAAATCCGAAGAAATACACCTAGGCCACTATCGGTCCTGTTGTGCGCTCCTTTTCATGGAAAATGTTTGTTGGTAAAAACAAAAACCTGATATAGTATTCACTAAATGTATTATCGTCCGATGTTCAGAAACTCAGTTTCCTGGACGTAATTCCTAAGAATTTTCCAATCAGTGTTCGTGAGGAATGTTATATCTGGAATAATATCACTTCCAAGATATCTGGATCTAATTTCGGCGAAAGCCTGACAATGACAAAGAAAGTATTCCAGAGTTTTACTGTCCTCTCTACTTGCTCTACATTCGTCTGAATCTTCATGTCCAATGTACCCACTCAAAATACGTCAGACATCTTCATTTTGAAGAGGCTGATCGCGTTAGGGTCACCCCATAAGATCTTTGTGGTTTCATTATTTCAAGAGACCTTATGGGTTTCTTTCACCCATAATTCTAATTCTGTCCTCGTTGCGTCAAATGGTTTTGCGTTCATGAAGACGCTGATCTCGTTAGGGTCACCCCATAAGATCTTTGTGATTTCATTATTTCAAGAGACCTTATGGGTTTCTTTCACCCATAATTTTAATTCAGTCCTCGTTACGTCAAATGGTTTTGCGTTCATCAGGTTAACTACCCCAGGTATTACCTAGATTGCTGGCTATGACCGCATTCTAAAAACTTTAATATCCTATAATGTCTTAATCCATTATCTAGAGACATGATAGTGGTATATTTGGAGAATCATGAAAGTATATGGTGAGGTTTATGGGCAAAGTATTATCCACCAATTAAAAGGTCGCATTGTGCACAGACCTCTAAGAATTGCTCTCTATGAATGTTCCTCTCACCTGGACTGTGTCCGTGCCATTACTGTCTCAAAACCAGCGTCATCTCCTCTGAGATACAGATGTGTTCTATTTGGTTTAATATTATGGACCTTCTATCTCTGAACCATCAATTACAAGGTTCTGAATAACTCTCTCTCCTGGACGGACGCTCTCTAAACCATCGTTATCTCCTACAATCCTCGCAATCATATCACTGAGGAACTAAGGTCTTTTGAAAAAAAATATTTTTTACTTTTTCTCGTGTTACTAGTACATTAATACGCATCGCTTGAGAGTTATTCCTACAAAAAAGTGGTCCACGGAACACCCTTATGTATATGAGCCACCAAAAATATTGAGATTATTTAGTGATTTAACTCAGATCCTACATAAATTTTTGGATCACCCTTTATATATAGTAAGGCATTATAAAACTATATAATTTTTCATTATTTGCTAGTTATGGTTTTGACAGTATTTTCTGTTCAACACCAAGACAAAAAAAACACTATACATATAAATAATACATTAATATTGTTGTAATATTTTTCTCATCCTTTTGAAACTATTTCCTAGTAGTGTATAAAGTTCAAACTATCTTTATATAGATAATAATAATGATCATAAAGATAATGATGAAAAATAATAACTATGTATGTAGTTACTGGTTTGTAGTCGTATAAAATGCTGTTGCAAGTTACAAAGCAAACTGTTTGACTTTTAAGTCATAACACTTTATTACAACAAACTAATATGTTTATATGTATGTATGTATGTATGTGTGTAAAGAAAAATGTTATCTAACGATGTGTGTGAGTATGTCTAAAGTAATGATAGTAACCAGGAGTAGAAAAAAAAACAAACATGTATAGATTGTCTTAGGGTAGCACATACAAACAGTTTATATATTAAGAAACTATAAGGGGTCATAGAACAGACATATGACTTACAAAAGTACACACATATATAACAGATTTAAACACAAATACACTGAAAAAATTTTAGAAAATATAACAGATTTTCTTAATTAAAGGATTCACAAATGATATCAGCTTATCCGGTGATAAATCCTAGATTTATATTATTTTATTCAACTAATCTAAGTGATTAAAATTTTCTCTCAGTGTATCCTTCAGAAACACTCATAAGGTTTATTATACTTTTATCATTTTATCAACTACAAGAATATAAAATACAAATAACTTTGTAAAGTAAAATCGAGTGAGAATAATATTTGCTTTGTAATCAACTCTAAAGGTTTAAACTATTTAAGTTTAGATGTTTTAATACCTGTCAATATTATAAATGATGATATTATTAAAAGAAATTTATTATAACAGGATGCTGTGTGTTGCAAGGTTTGCAAGTGTGCAAATATAGCAATTTTTCTACTTTTAACAGGATACTGTCATTTTCATCATTATCCTTTTGCCACATTTGCCATTGAGGTGCATTTGTAAAAGTTTTATATTTTCTTATTTTTTGTAGCATTTTTGTAACATCTTTGACATGGTCAGTTTGTGTTTGGCACTGCATTGCACATCCTTAAGACCTTAGATAACCTTTTTGTTTAACAAATATGTCAAAATGTTTATGTAATTTCAGTTTAAAACATGACAAAACAACACAAGAAAATCTGTTTTCTATAAATACTCTGTTGCATTATAAATTATAATAAAAAGGTGAAATATGTTATTGTCATAAGGTTTTTTTTATCATTAGATATTAGATATTTTGTAATGAAACAGATTATGGCTTGTAATAGAAATATAGCAGAAAGTAGAGATATTTTAAAATACCCTTTTGCTAATATCTCCGATATTTCGATTTGACTTATTTTAAATAGGAAACAATTCGAATACATGGCTTAGTAGACTCCGGCATTTATAAGGATCCAGAATATATATAGTTTTAAGGGTAAGAAAAGTTTATTATATTACAAAATTTTCTGGTCCAGAAGATATCTGAAGTCTTCAGAAAATAGACTTAAACAAATATATAGACAGACGAATGTCGAGTGCTTAACGTGAACACCTGCCTTGACTGACTTATTTCACGGTGGTCTTTTTCATTCACTGGGTAGACTAGAGACGGTCTACTACGCGCTCCTGAATCCTTCTATGAAGAACTCAGGTGGCAATTTTTGTACATGGCTGAGCCGGTCCACTTTGCTGAAGAAATCGAGCCTCGTAGCCCCGTCCCAATGCCAACCACGACAAGGAAAAAGCAATCACTGGTCTAAAGTCAATAGAAGGGGCGACTACCCCAACATCAGGTGTAATCAATCTTCCGGTATAGCGGAAGGTGACCACCCTTATGATGCCATGAAAGATTGCATTATTTAAAATGCAATCCCAAATGACCCATTCCAGTGCATTCCTTAACCTCTTAAAGCCCGTGCAATCACACTACTGAGATGGCTCTGATGATTCGGCAACCGCACCTAGAGACGTATTTGGTAGTCCGCAATACCCAGGCAATAAATCAGGATTCCTCTTTGTGTCAGATAATGTGACAAAGGATGTAGAAATTTCCAAAGTCAATTCGAACCCAATAATTGCAACGACAATTTGATGGAACGGACCTCATCCATATGTCGCGTAGCATGAAACAATATGATAGCTGTTGAGATGGCAACAGCACCGAGAACTTCCCTGAAGTAAAAAATCTACTAAATCAATACTAGTCTCCTGTCGGGCAGAGGAGTCTTTCCCGATCGTTCACCAATTACATCAGTTCCATTCTCCGACCATAAAGAACGATCTACGGAATGACAGGCAACTATCAAGTGTCAACCTGAAAATTCCCCAACATATACTGGCGACCTACTACGCGAAGAGTAAGATATACTCAACGGGTTCAGGAATCCAGCATAAGTTGCTCTGTCACATCACCCAGTGACATCTGTTGAGATGTACAGAATATAAGAGAGAGAATCCAGTCATATTTGGCATTTGGATATATCAGTCCTTAAACCAACATTCTCTCCCCGCGAATTTGGGTATAAACCACAGCCACTACGTGGATCCCGAAGGAACCTTAACCAACTGACCAGCAACTGGCCACCCGTAGTGCCACATTATATGGTATTCTTGTTAGACCCCATGTCAAATCATTCCAAGAAAAGGCCGAGGATACATTTGATCATTACCAGTTCATAGTCCCGGCAGACTAGAAGTATTTGGTACCTCTTTTCCCCGGGATATTGCAATAACACCAAGGTAAAGAATTCACCAAGGTAACATGTCCCGGGGCAATATAGACAGACGGACGGACATTGCTGAATCGACTCAGTCATCTATAAGAATCCAGAAGATATATAGAAAATTATATAATATTTCTAAATTTTTCTATCCCGAAGATATCAGACAGACAGACGGACACGACTTAATCGACTCCGCCATCTATAAGT
>NW_023996799.1:0-32597 GCF_015586225.1 Lucilia sericata
TCTATAGTATAGTCTATAGTCTAGTCTATAGTCTAGTCTATAGTCTAATTTATAGTGTAGTCTATAGCCTTGCCTATAGTCTAGTCTATAGTCTAGTCTATAGTCTAGTCTATAGTCTAGTCTATAGTCTAGTCTATAGTCTAGTCTATGTCTAGTCTATAGTCTAGTCTATAGTCTAGTCTATAGTCTAGTCGATAGTCTAGTCTATAGTCTAGTCTATAGTCTAGTCTATAGTCTAGTCTATAGTCTAGTCTATAGTCTAGTCTATAGTCTAGTCTATAGTCTAGTCTATAGTCTAGTCTATAGTCTAGTCTAGTCTAGTCTATAGTCTAGTCTATAGTCTAGTCTATAGTCTAGTCTATAGTCTAGTCTATGGTCTAGTCTATGGTCTAGTCTATAGTCTAGTCTATAGTCTAGTCTATAATCTAGTCTATAATCTAGTCTATAGTCTATCTATAGTCTAGTCTATAGTAGTCTATAGTCTAGTCTATAGCTAGTCTATAGTCTAGTCTATAGTCTAGTCTATAGTCTAGTCTATAGTCTAGTCTATAGTCTAGTCTATAGTCAGCTGGTCTATAGTCTAGTCTCGTCTAGTCTATAGTCTCTTACTAGTCCTATAGTCTCTATAGTCTAGTCTATAGTCTAGTCTATAGTCTAGTCTATAGTCTAGTCTATAGTCTAGTCTATAGTCTAGTCTATAGTCTAGTCTATAGTCTAGTCTATAGTCTAGTCTATAGTCTAGTCTGGTCTAGTCTATAGTCTAGTCTATAGTCTCGTATATAGTCTAGTCTATAGTCTAGTCTATATTCTAGTCTAGTCTATAGTCTAGTCTATAGTGTAGTCAATAGTCTAGTCTATAGTCTAGTCTATAGTTGTCTAGTCTATAGTCTAGTATATAGTCTAGTCTATAGTCTAGTCTATAAATTATCCTATAGTCTAATCTATATCCTAGTCTACAGTCTATTCTATGGTCTAGGTTATATTCTAATTTAGACGGGTGCTTTTTGGGTTAAACTTTAAAAAGAGTTTATTGTTCATACGATCCCCTTTAAGAAAACTATCATGAACGCATCGATATATCGACTAATTCTAATGCTGTTTTTTCAGAGGGAAAATAGTAAATATTATATAGAAATTACGATTATTTTTAAACAATTGCAATAAACATGAATGATAAATAGAAAACGAAACATTGTATGCAAGTGGCCAGATATGGTGCCACTGCTGAGTATACAGTTTTAATAACAATAATATAATAATTTATATAAACGACTTGAAAGTGCCCTATAACTTATACATATACTTATTTAAAAATGACCTCCCAAAAACTGAACACACCAACTACTTGACAATAGCTCATCTAAACATGTGTTTAGTTTGAAAGAAATCTTTTCAGTTATAGAAAAGTGAAATTAGTTTTATCACTGAAGTTGTAAATCATAAACTGTGATATCGTTAATCGACTATTGTGTTTTTTTGCTGCGATAACTCTCACTAGAGGTGTTTACTGTTACCACTTAACACTAGCAAGATTAACTTAAAAAAACTATATTCGTTAAAAATTAATATTTATTTTTGAAAATCTGCTAAATAATAATAAAATCAAAACTCTTATTAGGTCAGGTAGACCAATTTTGAAAACCTCAAATAGGTGGTTGCATTCAAAAGGAACTGTGTTAATATTTCTTGTGTACGTATGTATGTAGTAGTTTTATTTTTCAGTATATTATTTGACATTTCTTTTGTTTTCAATTGCACTGAGGTAAATATAGGAAAACTAGTTACAACGCAAAACTATTTAACCAAGAGTTTATTTAGTTCAACGTGGAGCCATTATTGATCAATATTTATATTTTTATAACATCGCTACTTTAGCCATTGTTCTGGTTTGCGTAATAGTAATTTAAGCAAAATATTTATCTACAAATACATTGTATTTATTAAAAAAGTAATAAGCAACTTGTTGCAATTCCTGCAATACATTCCCTGAGACCCCGTTTTAGCTATTGAAAATTAACGCATAATTTGATGTAGTCTATATCTTAGTCTATAGTCTGGTCTATAGCATAGGCCATAGTTTAGTCTAAGCATAGTCTATAGGCTAGTCTATGGTCTAGTCTATAGTCTAGTCTATAGTCTAGTCTATAGTCTAGTCTATAGTCTAGTCTATAGTCTAGTCTATAGTCTAGTCTATAGTCTAGTCTATAGTCTAGTCTATCGTCTAGTCTATAGTCTAGTCTATAGGTCTAGTCTATAGTCTAGTCTATAGTCTAGTCTATAGTCTAGTCTATAGTCTAGTCTTCATAGTCTCGTCTATAGTCTAGTCTATAGTGTCTAAGTCTATAGTCTAGTCTATAGTCTAGTCTATAGTCTAGTCTATAGTCTAGTCTAAGTCTAGTCTATAGTCTAGTCTATAGTCTAGTCTATAGTCTAGTCTATAGTCTAGTCTATAGTCTAGTCTATAGTCTAGTCTATAGTCTAGTCTATGTAGTCTATAGTCTATGAGTCTAGTCTATAGTCTAGTCTATAGTCTAGTCTATAGTCTAGTTATAGTCTAGTCTATAGTCTAGTCATAGTCTAGTCTATAGTCTAGTCTATAGTCTAGTCTATAGTCTAGTCTATAGTCTAGTCTATAGTCTAGTCTATAGTCTAGTCTATAGTCTAGTCTATAGTCTAGTCTATAGTCTAGTCTATAGTCTAGTCTATAGTCTAGTCTATAGTCTAATCTATAGTCTAATCTATGGTCTAATTTATAGTCTAATCTATAGTCTAGTCTAGTCTATAGTCTAGTCTGTAGTCTAGTCTATATTCTAGTCTATAGTCTAGTCTATAGTCTAGTCTATAGTCTAGTCTATAGTCTAGTCTATAGTCTAGTCTATAGTCTAGTCTATAGTCTAGCCTATAGTCTAGTCTATAGTCTAGCCTATAGTCTAGTCTATAGTCTAGTCTATAGTCTACAGTCTAGTCTAGTCTATAGTCTAGTCTACTGTCTAGTCTATAGTCTAGTCTATAGTCTAGTCAAGTCTAGTCAAGTCTAGTCGAGTCTAGTCAAGTCTAGTCAAGTCTAGTCGAGTCTAGTCAAGTCTAGTCAAGTCTAGTCAAGTCTAGTCAAGTCTAGTCAAGTCTAGTCAAGTCTAGTCAAGTCTAGTCAAGTCTAGTCAAGTCTAGTCAAGTCTAGTTCAAGTCTAGTCAAGTCTAGTCAAGTCTAGTCAAGTCTAGTCAAGTCTAGTCAAGTCTAGTCAAGTCTAGTCACGTCTAGTCAAGTCTTAGTCAAGTCTAGTCAAGTCTAGTCAAGTCTAGTCAAGTCTAGTCAAGTCTAGTCAAGTCTAGTCAAGTCTAGTCAAGTCTAGTCAAGTCTAGTCAAGTCAGTCAAGTCTAGTTCAAGTCTAGTCAAGTCTAGTCAAGTCTAGTCAAGTCTAGTCAAGTCTAGTCAAGTCTAGTCAAGTCTAGTCAAGTCTAGTCAAGTCTCGTCAAGTCTAGTCAAGTCTAAGTCAAGTCTAGTCAAGTCTAGTCAAGTCTAGTCAGTCTAGTCAAGTCTAGTCAAGGTCTAGTCAAGTCTAGTCAAGTCTAGTCAAGTCTAGTCATGTCTAGTCAAGTCTAGTCAAGTCAAGTCTAGTCAAGTCTAGTCAAGTCTAGTCAAGTCTAGTTAAGTCTAGTCAAGTCTAGTCTAGTCTATAGTCGAGTTTATAGTCTAGTCTATAGTCTAGTCTATGGTCACTGGCCACTTGCGTACAATGTTTCGTTTCTATTTATCATTCATGTTTATTGCAATTGTTTAAAAATAATCGTAATTTCTATAAAATATTTACTATTTTCCCTCTGAAAAACAGCATTAGAATTTATTAGTCCATATATCGATGCGTTCATGATAGTTTTCTTAAAGGGGATCGTATGAACAATAAACTCGTTTTAAAGTTTAACCCAAAAGCATCCGCTCATAAATTAGAATATAACCTAGAACATAGACTAGACTATAGACTAGACTATAGATTAGACTATAGACTAGACTATATACAAGACTATAGACTAGACTATAGACTAGACTATAGACTAGACTATAGACTAGACTATAGACGACTATAGACTAGACTATAGACTCGACTATATACTAGACTATATACTAGACTATAGACTAGACTATAGACCTAGACTATAGACTAGACTATAGACTAGACTATAGACTAGACTATAGACTAGACTATAGACTAGACTATAGACTAGACTATAGACTAGACTATAGACTAGACTATAGACTAGACTATAGACTAGACTATAGACTAGACTATAGACTAGACTATAGACTAGACTATAGACTAGACTATAGACTAGACTATAGACTAGACTATAGACTAGACTATAGACTAGACTATAGACTAGACTATAGACTAGACTATAGACTAGACTATAGACTAGACTATAGACTAGACTATAGACTAGACTATAGACTAGACTATAGACTAGACTATAGACTAGACTATAGACTAGACTATAGACTAGACTATAGACTAGACGATAGACTAGACTATAGACTAGACTATAGACTAGACTATAGACTAGACTATAGACTAGACTATAGACTAGACTATAAAACTAGACTATAGACTGACTATAACTAGACTATAGACTAGACTGACTAGACTATAGACTATGGACTAGACTATGACTAGACTATACTAGACAGAAGATAGAACTATAGATAGATTGACTAGACTAGCTATAGACTATGGAGTGCCAAACGGGAATCCCGATTTTTCGGGATTTCGGGATTTGAAAGTACCGAAAACCGGGATTTAAAAATGAAATCCCGGGAAAATTTCGGGATTTTAAAATCCCGAATTTTTAAGTATTTTTCCGCTATTTATACATTATAAAGTACTAAATAAGAGAATTTAACAGTTTTTGGACTTAAGATGAATCTACTAACTTACAAGCTGAAATATCAAAAAAAAAAAAAAACAAGTAAGAGTGCTATATTCGGCATATACCGATTCTAATATACTCACTATTAAACCGTATGTCCGAAAAAATGCTTTTCTATAAACATCAGGGTGATATTACTCATCAAATTTACTGATAGAACCTTATATGAGAAGTAGGGTGAATTATTGACTGTTTTTATAAATTTTTCATAATTTTTTAGACCAATTTTCGTTCATATAAAACATGTTTACATCGAATATCAGTTCCCGACACTTTCCGGTAGGAAGATTTATACGTTCCTATAAAAGTTTCTTAGCTTTTGGCGAGTAAGAAACTTACTTATGTCAATTTCATCTCTACACTCGTACTTGTATGCCAGTAATGAGCGTTAAAGTATTATCTGGAGGGGACCTTATCTGGGGGTAGGGTCAATTATGGACCGATCCACATACAATTTGCTAGAGATGATTTTGCTTGTAAGAGACTTACTTATGTCAAATTTTATTGCTTTACTCGTATCCAAGTATTAATAATAATAAGAAAGTAATGAGAGTTAAGGACGTTTTTTGAAGGGTACCTATATGGTGGGTGGGGGTCAATTATGGACCGATCCACATATAATTTGAAACTTTGTAGAGAGATTTTGACTCGCATGAAACATATGTGTGTCGAATTTCATCGCTATACTCGTATTTTTAAGCCAGTAATGAGCATTAAAGTAATTTTTTGAAGGGGACCTTATATGAGGGGTATTGTCAATTATGGACCGATCCATATAAATTTGGTAGAGAGGTTTCGGCTAGTCAGGGACTTACTTATGTTAAATTTCATCGCTATACTCGTATTTTTAAGCCAGTAATGAGCGGGACCTTATATGGGGTAGGGTCAATTATGAACCGATCCACATAAAATTTGGTAGAAAGGTTTTGGCTCGTCAGGGATTTACTTATATCAAATTTAATTTCTATACTAAATAGGCATAGATACTATCTGATATATAAAATAACAAGTACGAAATTATAGGCGGGCAAGGCCGACCATATAACCCCTTACACTAGTTATGATAGTAAAATGTAATTTAGTTTTCATAATAAATTTATACCTCGCCTCCGATATATTTTAGCAGTTTATTGTTAAAAAACTATTTTTTTCTGAAATATGCTTGGGGGAAGTCTTCATATGAGTCGATCCTTATAAAATTTGGAGGACGAATTTACGGTTACATAAAATGTATTTATGCTGAATTTCATTCCGGCACTTCTCTTTGTAAGCGAATTCTGTATAGGGGCTCGGATCAAAGCCCGATCATTTCAAATTTCATCTGGATATTTAAGGTCAGTATAAAACAAAAGCACTACTCCGGAGAAACCCAATATACCATCCCCAATAAAGGTATAAAAAGGGCAATAAATAACATTGATACTATCGGATATCTTATGGGTGTATTATAATCTATAATAGAAGTTAACCTGTCAAGAGAAGATAATTCCCTTATTTGGGTTAGTGAACACGGGATATAAGGTGGAGGAGATATAGGTGCAGTACAGGTGCTCTATATAGCCTCGTATGGATCCCCATTACACATACTATTTAAATATTAGGTTTCATCAAATTGAAAATTTGGAAACCATTGTAAATTTGGATATCATGGGTATTATTTTATATTTATAAGATATAAGAGCTTTTTCTCAAAAGTAGGTTTTTATTCTACTATTCAGTACCTGGGATGGAAAGATTTAATTCTAAGTAGGTACTTTGAATTAATTTGTTTTTCTTTTCACAAAATGCTAAGAGTATTCATATTGCAATATGAAATAGAAAATTTTATTTTTGTCGGTAAATTATTAAGATTTTTAGATTTTTTTATATTTTTCGGGATTTAGAAATCCCGAAATCTCGAAATACCGATATCGGGATTCCGGATTTATTAAAAAATCCCGATCCCGGGATTTCTAAAAAGCAGGTCCCGATTGGCATCCCTACTATAGGACTATAGACAATAGACTATAGACTAGACTAGACTAGACTAGGACTATAGACTAGGCTATAGTCTAGTCTATAGTCTAGTCTAGTCAGTCTAGTCTAGTAGTCTAGTCTATAGTCTAGTCATAGTCTAGTCTATAGTTAGTCTATAGTCTAGTCTATAGTCTAGTCTATAGTCTAGTCTATAGTCTAGTCTATAGTCTAGTTAGTCTAGTCTAGTATCTAGTCTAGTCTATAGTCTAGTCTATAGTCTAGTCTATAGTCCTAGTCTATAGTCTAGTCTAGTCTATAGTCTAGTCTATAGTCTAGTCTATAGTCTAGTCTATAGTCTAGTCTATAGTCTAGTCTATAGTCTAGTCTATAGTCTATTCTATAGTCTAGTCTATTGTCTAGTTTATAGTCTAGTCTATAGTCCAGTCTATAGACTATAGTATAGTCTATAGTCTAGTCTATAGTCTAGTCTATAGTCTAGTCTATAGTCTAGTCTATAGTATAGTCTATAGTCTAGTATATATTCTAGTCTATAGTCTAGTCTTTAGTCTAGTCTATAGACTAGTCCTATTAGACTAGTCAAAGTCTAGTCTATAATCTAGTCAAAGTCTACTGTAGTCTGCATTTTAAAATTAATTGACTTACTTACGGTTCGCGTTTGTACTTCCAGAATAAATCTCCATTTTTCATTTCATTTCTTTCACCTCACAACATCTCTAGGATTTATTTTTGATCGAGATTAAAAAAATATTACGGAATACTTCATTCTAAATGCTTATAAAAAATACCGAATTCTTAGCCATTTATATATTAAATTTCTGTGGTCCAAGGATTTTTAAATGCACGCCATTCACTTTGCAGTTGTATAAAACGATTGTCCTTGCAGCGAAAACGATAAACTTGGGTTGTGATTTTTCGGCCACCTGTAAAACATTTATGGGATTCAGACAAGGCGGGTATATCCTCGGGATGAAAATATTCGTAGAAACTACTGCCCAAGATTTCTTGAGGTAAAAAACCCACCGCCAAAGTGGCCTCTATGTATAAAAAAGCAAATAACAACTTAATAAGAGTTTTAAATGAAAAGTTTTAACTCTAACCTTTGATCGATAAACAAAAATTTACCATCACAGAGTGTCGGGATAGAAAATTAACATGGCCTTACATTGGATGATTATCCAGGGAGGATGTGATTTTATCTTCCATGACATTAGAGGGTATGCGTCCAATGGCCACTAAGCAGGAGAGATTTGTTATTTGATCTTCATTGTCAGCATCTTGATTTTCTTCTTTGATGGGGGCCCCAGGATTTTTAAATAGCCGGTACATTGTATTACCCGATATTTCTCATCCATGCTTAACTTCGATTTAACGTCTGGTGGAACTGCGGGAACTTGACGATGTATCAGACTCTTCTTAATCTGACTACTACTGGCGGCTTTTAGTTTCATGCGACAAAGAAGGATCTTCTGGCACCCGGACATAGGCGGCATTAAACTTTGTGGTATATCGGTTTTAACGGGAAGCATGGCTATGAATAAATATTTGTTAAACCCATATTTATCAATAATTAATCTCTAACCACTCACTTTTAGCATCGATTAATCTCTCCCTCGGACAGGGATCCAGCGTAAGACAACTGCTCCTTAACCTTGGCCACATCTTTCGGATGTAGAACATCAAACCAACTCTGTCCTAATAAATCTGTTTGTGTATAATTCAAAACATTTGATACCGATTCCGAGACCATGTACACTATACGTCCTCGATCACAACCCACTACAAATAGAAATCCTTCAGCTGCCTGCAGTATTAACATTTTCAATTCTTGATCTGAGAGAAATGTGGTTTACAGTCACCACCGCTGTAGGCGTGTACGGCACCACGTATACTACGCAAATGCTGTACAGCCATGCGTAGAACGGTCAATTTATCTAGTTTACGATGCATGGCATAGCACATGGGTATCATGGAGGATAATTCATTGATGTAGGTGTTCATTTTGTCCCGCCGTCGTTTTTCGATTTCACTGTGATTTTGTCTGGAAAATAGAAGAATTTCGGGCAGAGTTGTTTTATTGACGAAAATGTTGTAGATTTATAGTTTATTTCATATCTAGTCTAAGTACAGTTTTTCTAAAGTTTAACCTATAGTTAGTTTATAGTTAAGTCTAAAGTTTAATCTGAAGATTAGTCTATAGTTTAGTTTAAAGTTTAGACAACAGTTTAGTCAAAACTTTAATCTATAGTCTAATCTATAGTTTAGACTATAGATAGCCTAAATTTCAGTATAGTCTAGTCTACTCTATAGTCTAGCCTATAGTCTAGTCTATAGTCTAGTCTATAGTCTAGTCTAGTCTAGTCTATAGTCTAGTCTATAGTCTAGTCTATAGTCTAGTCTATAGTCTAGTCTATAGTCTAGTCTATAGTCTAGTCTATAGTCTAGTCTATAGTCTAGTCTATAGTCTAGTCTATAGTCTAGTCTATAGTCTAGTCTATAGTCTAGTCTATAGTCTAGTCTATAGTCTAGTCTGTAGTCTAGTCTATAGTCTAGTCTAGTCTATAGTCTAGTCTAGTCTAGTCTAGTCTAGTCTAGTCTATAGTCTAGTCTAGTCTAGTCTATAGTCAGTTAGTCTATAGTCTAGTCTATAGTCTAGTCTATAGTCTAGTCTTAGTCTAGTCTATAGTCTAGTCTATAGTCTAGTCTATAGTCTAGTCTATAGTCTAGTCTATAGTCTAGTCTATAGTCTAGTCTATAGTCTAGTCTATAGCCTAGTCTAAAGTCTAGTCTATAGTCTAGTCTATAGTCTAGTCTATAGTCTAGTCTATAGTCTAGTCTATAGTCTAGTCTATAGTCTAGTCTATAGTCTAGTCTATAGTCTAGCCTATAGTCTAGTCTATAGTCTAGTCTATAGTCTAGTCTATAGTCTAGTCTATAGTCTAGTCTATAGTCTAGTCTATAGTCTAAATAAATAAATAAATAAAAATATAGTCTAGCCTATCTAGTCTAGTCTATAGTCTAGTCTATAGTCTAGTCTATAGTCTAGTCTATAGTCTAGTCTATAGTCTAGTCTATAGTCTAGTCTATAGTCTAGTCTATAGTCTAGTCTATAGTCCTAGTAGTCTATAGTCTAGTCTATAGTCTAGTCTATAGTCTAGTCTATAGTCTAGTCTATAGTCTAGTCTATAGTCTAGTCTATAGTCTAGTCTATAGTCTAGTCTATAGTCTAGTCTATAGTCTAGTCTATAGTCTAGTCTATAGTCTAGTCTATAGTCTAGTCTATAGTCTAGTCTATAGTCTAGTCTATAGTCTAGTCTATAGTCTAGTCTATAGTCTAGTCTATAGTCTAGTCTATAGTCTAGTCTATAGTCTAGTCTATAGTCTAGTCTATAGTCTAGTCTATAGTCTAGTCTATAGTCTAGTCTATAGTCTAGTCTATAGTCTAGTCTATAGTCTAGTCTATAGTCTAGTCTATAGTCTAGTCTATAGTCTAGTCTATAGTCTAGTCTATAGTCTAGTCTATAGTCTAGTCTATAGTCTAGTCTATAGTCTAGTCTATAGTCTAGTCTATAGTCTAGTCTATAGTCTAGTCTATAGTCTAGTCTATAGTCTAGTCTATAGTCTAGTCTATAGTCTAGTCTATAGTCTAGTCTATAGTCTAGTCTATAGTCTAGTCTATAGTCTGGTCTATAGTCTAGTCTATAGTCTAGTCTATAGTCCAGTCTATAGTCTAGTCTATAGTCTAGTCTATAGTCTAGTCTATAGTCTAGTCTATGGTCTAGTCTATTGTCTAGTCTATAGTCTAGTCTATAGTCTAGTCTATAGTCTAGTCTATAGTCTAGTCTATAGTCTAGTCTATAGTCTAGTCTATAGTCTAGTCTATAGTCTAGTCTATAGTCTAGTCTATAGTCTAGTCTATAGTCTAGTCTATAGTCTAGTCTATAGTCTAGTCTATAGTCTAGTCTATAGTCTAGTCTATAGTCTAGTCTATAGTCTAGTCTATAGTCTAGTCTATAGTCTAGTCTATAGTCTAAATAAATAAATAAATAAAAATATAGTCTAGTCTATAGTCTAGTCTATAGTCTAGTCTATAGTCTAGTCTATAGTCTAGTCTATAGTCTAGTCTATAGTCTAGTCTATAGTCTAGTCTATAGTCTAGTCTATAGTCTAGTCTATAGTCTAGTCTATAGTCTAGTCTATAGTCTAGTCTATAGTCTAGTCTATAGTCTAGTCTATAGTCTAGTCTATAGTCTAGTCTATAGTCTAAATAAATAAAAATATAGTCTAGTCTATAGTCTAGTCTATAGTCTAGTCTATAGTCTAGTCTATAGTCTAGTCTATAGTCTAGTCTATAGTCTAGTCTATAGTCTAGTCTATAGTCTAGTCTATAGTCTAGTCTATAGTCTAGTTTATAGTCTAGTCTATAGTCTAGTCTATAGTCTAGTCTATAGTCTAGTCTATAGTCTAGTCTATAGTCTAGTCTATAGTCTAGTCTTTAGTCTAGTCTATAGTCTAGTCTATAGTCTAGTCTATAGTCTAGTCTATAGTCTAGTCTATAGTCTAGTCTATAGTCTAGTCTATAGTCTAGTCTATAGTCTAGTCTATAGTCTAGTCTATAGTCTAGTCTATAGTCTAGTCTATAGTCTAGTCTATAGTCTACTCTATAGTCTAGTCTATAGTCTAGTCTATAGTCTAGTCTATAGTTTAGTCTATAGTCTAGTCTATAGTCTAGTCTATAGTCTAGTCTATAGTCTAGTCTATAGTCTAGTCTATAGTCTAGTCTATAGTCTAGTCTATAGTCTAGTCTATAGTCTAGTCTATAGTCTAGTCTATAGTCTAGTCTATAGTCTAGTCTATAGTCTAGTCTATAGTCTAGTCTATCTAGTCTATAGTCTAGTCTATAGTCTAGTATATAGTCTAGTCTATAGTCTAGTCTATAGTCTAGTCTATAGTCTAGTCTATACTCTAGTCTGTAGTCTAGTCTGTAGTCTAGTCTATAGTCTAGTCTATAGTCTAGTCTATAGTCTAGTCTATAGTCTAGTCTATAGTCTAGTCTATAGTCTAGTCTATAGTCTAGTCTATAGTCTAGTCTATAGTATAGTCTATAGTCTAGTCTGTAGTCTAGTCTAGTCTAGTCTATAGTCTAGTCTATAGTCTAGTCTATAGTCTAGTCTATAGTCTAGTCTATAGTCTAGTCTATAGTCTAGTCTATAGTCTAGTCTATAGTCTAGTCTATAGTCTAGTCTATAGTCTAGTCTATAGTCTAGTCTATAGTCTAGTCTATAGTCTAGTCTATAGTCTAGTCTATAGTCTAGTCTAGTCTATAGTCTAGTCTATAGTCTAGTCTAGTCTAGTCTAGTCTATAGTCTAGTCTATAGTCTAGTCTATAGTCTAGTCTATAGTCTAGTCTATAGTCTAGTCTATAGTCTAGTATATAGTCTAGTCTATAGTCTAGTCTATAGTCTAGTCTATAGTCTAGTCTATACTCTAGTCTGTAGTCTAGTCTGTAGTCTAGTCTATAGTCTAGTCTATAGTCTAGTCTATAGTCTAGTCTATAGTCTAGTCTATAGTCTAGTCTATAGTCTAGTCTATAGTCTAGTCTATAGTCTAGTCTATAGTATAGTCTATAGTCTAGTCTGTAGTCTAGTCTATAGTCTAGTCTATAGTCTAGTCTATAGTCTAGTCTATAGTCTAGTCTATAGTCTAGTCTATAGTCTAGTCTATAGTCTAGTCTATAGTCTAGTCTATAGTCTAGTCTATAGTCTAGTCTATAGTCTAGTCTATAGTCTAGTCTATACTCTAGTCTATAGTCTAGTCTATAGTCTAGTCTATAGTCTAGTCTAGTCTATAGTCTAGTCTATAGTCTAGTCTATAGTCTAGTCTATAGTCTAGTCTATAGTCTAGTCTATAGTCTAGTCTATAATCTAGTCTATAGTCTAGTCTATAGTCTAGTCTATAGTCTAGTCTATAGTCTAGTCTATACTCTAGTCTATAGTCTAGTCTATAGTCTAGTCTATAGTCTAGTCTATAGTCTAGTCTATAGTCTAGTCTATAGTCTAGTCTATAGTCTAGTCTATAGTGTAGTCTATAGTCTAGTCTATAGTCTAGTCTATAGTCTAGTCTATAGTCTAGTCTATAGTCTAGTCTATAGTCTAGTCTATAGTCTAGTCTATAGTCTAGTCTATAGTCTAGTCTATAGTCTAGTCTATAGTCTAGTCTATAGTCTAGTCTATAGTCTAGTCTATAGTCTAGTCTATAGTCTAGTCTATAGTCTAGTCTATAGTCTAGTCTATAGTCTAGTATTCGAGTCTATAGTCTAGTCTATAGTCTAGTCTATAGTCTAGTCTATAGTCTAGTCTATAGTCTAGTCTATAGTGGAGTCTATAGTCTATTCTATAGTTTAGTCTACAGTCTAGTTTAGTCTAGTCTATAGTCTAGCCTTTATATAGTCTAGTCTATAGTCTGGTCTATAATCTGGTCTCTATGCTAGTCTATAGTCTACTATATAGCCTAGTCTATAGTCTAGCCTATGTTAATATTTGCGGGTTTGTTGCTGTATTTTCTCTTATTTGTTGCTTTCGACCCATTGTGCATTAATTTCAGCAGACAGTTTTATAATCTCCATTTAATAGATACATTTGGTAGACTTTAAATCTCTTAACCTTTTGTTGTCCCTTTAAATACTTTGTAATGCAACTAGCAACATATGGAATATTTTTTCGGTAATTTTCCTTAAAGTATACAAACACACAAACCTATAAACAATAGCTAGACGTTTTGAGATATCCGTTAAATATACCTTTTAGCATTCCATTTATTAATTACTTAATATTAATTACAATTATAAACGATAATATAAAGTCTCAC
Organism: Lucilia sericata; assembly: GCF_015586225.1. Lineage (NCBI taxonomy): Eukaryota > Metazoa > Arthropoda > Insecta > Diptera > Calliphoridae > Lucilia > Lucilia sericata. Next base: position 13,762 of record NW_023996799.1, read on the forward strand.
TTACTTTCGATTCTCATCTGATGTTCTGGCCATTTTTTCCTCATCGTAAGTCTCATCGTCCAATTCTTCCAAAGTTTCACTAGACGAATGAAAAAGATACATTATTTTGCACTAAATTAAAACAATTTAATTAAATTAAGTTTTCCAATCAAGTGGTTGATTAATTAAATAACTTTTCTCCAAAATAGAAATTTCTTGTACAAAAAACGTCCGTATGTTGTTGGAGTTGGTAACACAAATAAGTTTTTCAGTGGTTGCTAATAAAGGTGAATGGATTAATATGCAGTTGTGGGAAAATCCTCCCCGTTTTCTTTTCATTTCTTTGATTTATTATTACAAGCATCAACTCTCTGAAATCAATCAATCTGGAAATGACAGATACGAGTGCAAAACTTACCTAATTCCATAGATACGCACTCAATACGAGTATGGATAGATTTATCTTTCTCTTGTCACCAAAAAAGGGTATTTTTCTAGTGGAAAATTTTTATTTGTTTTGACTTGATTTTGTGTGTTGTTCTACTAGATACTTGTGGGTAGTGGGTTTGGAAATAAATAATAATAATAAACTTTTGACAAGTTGTTGCGCTTATTTTCTGCGTTTTCTTTATGTCTAATTTTTCGTCTATTTTGCAATGCAAGTTTTTATTGTATTTTTTTGCCATTTTCTATTTTTATTCCATTTTCTTAATTGACAGTTACGAATTGTTAGTGTTTCGTTAGTGTAAAGAAAAGCTTTGAACTTTTTTGCTATAAGTTTTGTTTATTGTGCTAGTATGTGAGTGCTAATGTATCTGTAAGTATTTTTGTTTATATTGAGTATTCAGAGTAGATGCAATAGTTTAATGAGAGAATATCTATGGAATTGCAATTTAACAATGAATTAGTACTTGTTTTAGTACTATTTAAGAGCTGAAAGTACCAATATATACTAGATTATAGACTATAGTCCAGACTAGACAATAAACTAGACTATTGACTAACATTTCGAATATAGTATAGAATAAACAAGACTAACTTATAGACTACAAAATTGACTTGTTTTAGTACTATTTATGAGTTGAAAGAACCAATATAACTAGATTATAAACTGGACTATAGACTAAACTATGGACTAGACCATAGACTACACAATAGACTAGACTATAGACTAGATTATTTACTAGATTACAGCATATGCTGTAGACTAGATTACAGACTATTCTGTAATCTAGATTATTGACTAGTCTACAGAATACAATATAGACTGGACTATAGAATACAATATGGGCTAAATTAGACTTTAGACTAGACTAGACTATACAAGACTAGACCTATAGACTAGACTATAGACTAGACTATAGACTAGACTATAGACTAGACTATAGACTAGACTATAGACTAGACTAAGACTAGACTATAGACTAGACTATAAGACGAGACTATAGACTAGACTATAGACTAGACTATAGACTAGACTATAGACTAGACTATAGACTAGACTATAGACTAGACTATAGACTAGACTATAGACTAGACTATAGACTAGACTAGACTAGACTATAGACTAGACTATAGACTAGACTATAGACTAGACTATAGACTAGACTAGACTAGACTAAGCTAGACTATAGACTAGACTATAGACTAGACTATAGACTATACTATAGACTAGACTATAGACTAGACTATAGACTAGACATAAGACTAGACTATAGACTAGACTAGACTAGACATAGACCTTAAAATATAGACTAGACTATAGACTAGACTATAGACTGATAGACTAGACTTAGACTAGACTATAGACTAGACTATAGACAGACTATGACTAGACTATAGACCTAGAACGATAGACTAGACTATAGACTAGACTATAGACTAGACTATAGACTAGACTAGTAGACTAGACTATAGACTAGAACTATAGACTAGACTATAGACTAGACTATGGACTAGACTATAGACTAGACTATAGACAAGACTATAGACTACAACTATAGACTAGACATTAGACTAGACTATAGACTAGACTTTAGACTAGACTTGACTATAGACTAGACTATAAACTAGACTATATACTAGACTATAGACTATAGACTGGACATAGAATAGACTCTAGACGAGACTATAGACTAGACTATAGCATATATTATATAGACTGGACTATAGAAAAAACTAGAGAATAGACAATAGACGAGATTATAGACTAGACTATAAAACAGACTATAGACTAGACTATAGACTAAACTATAGCTAACTATAGACTAAGACTATAGACTAGACTATAGACTAGACTATAGACTAGACTATAGACTAGACTAGGGACTAGACAATGGCCTAGACTATATACTAGACTATAGACTAGACTATAGACTAGACTATAGACTAGAATATAGACTAGACTATAGGCTAGACTATAGACTAGACTAAAGACTAGACTATAGACTAGACTATAGACTAGACTATAGACTAGACTATAGACTAGACTATAGACTAGACTATAGACTATACTATAGACTAGACTAGACTATAGACTAGACTATAGACTATACTATAGACTAGACTAGACTATCGACTAGACTATAGACTATACTATAGACTAGACTAGACTAGACTATAGACTAGACTATAGACTAGACTATAGACTAGACTTTAGACTAGACTTTAGACTAGACTATAGACTGGACTATAGAATAGACTAGACTATAGACCAGACTATAGAATAGATTATATACTAGACTATTGACTAGATATAAATTCGAAATAAAATCAACAATTTTAAAATATTTTTTTTTATTTATTTATTAAACAAAACGCTTTCGCATCTTCCACATTCTTCCAATCAAATTGTCGAAAGTCCTCTAATTTATGAAAAATGAACAAAATTATAATAAATATATTGGCATCTTAAAAAATATGATTAAATAAATACAATTACAAATTAAACATGATACATTTTATCTAAACAGATACTAATAACTTGCATATAACGATCCCACAAGCAGCGGGTTTCTTGATCTCTGAAAAATTGAAAAATATATAAAATTTTTGATGAAAATATAGAAAGTAATGTTTACCTCGATATTTCCAAATCTAAAACACTTTGTGTGGTGGCAGCTAAAAACTTATTGACATGATCGCGTGCCCAAATATTCTGGCGCCACGGTTCGATTAATTTCTCACAAAGATCGACAAATAAATCACGCAATTCGCGTGTACGATGTAAATTGCAAGCAATACTAATCAAAGAACGCCAATAGGAGCTGAAGCATAGAAAATGATTAATGATTGTTAAGAAATATATAAGTTGTTCGAAACAAATTACCGAAAATTTGAGTCCAACTCATGAAATGATCTTTCCAATAATACTGGCTTTAAACGCAAGCAAACTAAACTGTTTAGAAAAAAGGATTTTATAATAAACTAGATTTTCTATTGTTTTTTTTTCTTAACCTACTGTTTGATTTCCTTTTCTTTGTCCAATAAACATCTTAGTTCTCTCAAATCCAATAGAAATTCTTTATCCATTTCAGTGTCATAGTATTCGGGACCCGAATGCTGATACGTATACGTCCAATAGATCATGACAGCCTGCGAGCAGGCAAACAAATCGTTAAAGGTTAAATACTGCAACTTTTTCTTGGAAGTTTCAAAACGTAAACAGGCCAAAAATACTATGGAGGCATATTTTCTTAGGTTTAGGAGAAGAAAGAAATATGAATGAGAAATTATTAAGTCTAGGTTTTAAATGAACTAAGATTACTTGGCTAGTTCATCGCGTATATTGAATAGCTGCTTAATATTTTGTGTTATATTGCCGGGAAGCTCTTCTACCGCTTTAAATATGCGTTTAACATTATCGAATTGGCGTCTGTAAAGGAAATTAAAGAGATTTTTCTTAATTTTTGAAACGGGAAAGATGAAAATTTATGTGTAATAAGTTCCAGAACAATTTACTGCTTCTTTGGAAATTAAGTTAATCACAAACTCTCCTAGAATTGACCTATTTGGCAGAGTGTAATGCCTTATTTGAGATCGTAATATTGTTCGCAGTCCCTTCGCGTATAACAGGAAATTGTGTCAATAATAGACCTTTAGGATCTTAACAATACTGACAGTTTTGATGTGCTTGACTAGATATCCAAAAGAACTTGTGGGTAGTTTTATTAAGTCTAACTTTTGAACTGTTTTTGCAGCAGGTTTAGGTTTTTTAAATAGACAATCGTCGTGGGTACTTCCATTTAGATATAGAGGCCCCTTGCAGCATATTCCGACATTGATTTGCTGAATAGTTTGTTTTAGTTTTGCCTGCAAACAATTCTATAAACAATAGCATCCGACTCAGCACAAACTGTTACCTTCCTGATCGGCTCTCCACTATATATATGCAGCCCTTTTTGTCTCTAATAAGAGGGCGTTTGCTCTTGTCTTATACAAAGATTTACAGACCATTAATCCGCACAATATACCAATATTTGCTGGTGGAGTTTACGGATCACTTAAAGGAAACCGAAGAGTAACAAATAGCTCCAATAATATGAGAAAAACAAATATGTAATTTGGAAAGGATAGTTTTTAGTATGTGCTCATCATTAACCCCTCTGGCTAGGATAGCCTCACCAGCATAAGTCATCACATCTTAGCCTTTGCATAGCCTCAAGATGGAATATCACAATATGCGAGCAGACGTTGTTGGATTTTAAGGATCATTTCACATGATTTTAATCACGTTGTAGAAACATATCTTAGTTCTTTTTCATCATGGGTACCTCTTGTATTCAATTTACAGCATCTTGTCTTAATACTGTAACCATATTTAGCATTTGGTCATTCAACTGTTGTTGATGTTCCTTTCCAACTTATTTTTTCTTCTGCAAAATAAACTATTATTTCCATGTTGCAATATTTCTTATAATACCTGCAAGATTTCAATTTAACTCCAGTCTTTTCAGCCACTTCATCCAAATCCTTGCGATAACGTGAAGACAACTTTTGCCCAATATTTCGCGAGCCACACAATCATCAATGGAGTAGTATCTTTAAGAAAAAACAAAAAAAATATTAATAAATTGTTTACAATCTTCATAAAATTCATCAATTTTGTTTTCATTTAACAACAACAACTACTTTTCTATAATAAGATCCCGAGTCTCCGGTTCCAATTGGAAACATGATTGTTCCAGCAATTTAGTGGGAGCATGCAACAGGCGTTCAATTAGCGAATAAGTGCGATAATGATCTAAAACATCTGAAGTTATTAAGTCCAAATGTACACCCATGGAATGGGCAAAACCTTTTTGTTTCAGATAACAAACAGCCTCGGTAGCTAGAAATAAATGAACACTTCATTAGAGTTTTTAGTATATAAAGGAAAATTTCATTAAATAACTTACAAGAAAATCCCTCTATCCATAATTGATAGATTTCCGGATCTACTATGGTATAGTTGGTGATGAAAACATCAACATCAGCCAACATTTTTAATAAAAAAAATCCTTTAATTATTCTAAATTTTATCTTTTGCCCAGTTAAATTGTATTCCAATCAGAAATCTGCACTGACAAATATTAAAGGCGGCGGCGGCTGACACTAAAAATATCGGCGGCGGCTTAAAATCGACTGTAATCCGGCTAAGTTCTCAAATACGCTTAATTTTACAATTTTCAATGGTTTTAAATAAAAACGGAATCCGAGAGACTTTTTAAGTGGGATTTTGTATATAATTTATAACAATCAAATAGAGCAAGCACAAAGGTTGTGCTTTTTACAGTCAGTAACGTTAGAATTTTATATATATAGATAGATTTCGTGCCTTGAATTATACTGTGAAAACATTGTAAGGATCGACTTGAATTCAAGTTGCCTTTTTACTGGAGAATGCTTTGAATTAAAGTGTAATGTATTTCAACTCTTGAAATTTGAATGTTTGACTGGAATTAAACTTGTTTTAAACTTTAATTCCAGCAAGAATGCTTATTGGGTATAGTGTGACAATTATAAGGAATCTAAAGTCGACATAAAGCCCACAATGGTTAGTACCAATATTATGCCCAAACAACATCTACATACATACAACCTAGCCAGGTTATTTCCTCTAGGTCCGTGAAGACATTCTCTACATAGCTATAAATTTGTATAAAAGGCGGATTAACAATTGTTTCTTGTAAATATTCGACCACCATAGTGTTTGGAGACAACAAGAGCTTCACTCAAAGGCACACCAGACAGACATCGCTGTATGGTAGTGATTCTGCTGAGATCAATGGTATAATAATAAGTATGTATCCTTGTGGTAACCCCTGGATAGGGCAATCAGCGTCCGTTCATTGCCTCTAGGTAACAATAGGGCCTAGGTGACTAGGGAGGTATATTGGCACTCTCTAGTGGGCATTCTTCCAGGAGACCATCATGATGGATCGTTGTACAACATACATATTCGTTTGTTAGAGTCACAAAACAGTACCCTCGTTTCTGTAATTTTCTCGAATCGAGAAAAAACTTAAAATATAATAGTCTTCCAGTTTTTAACAGTGTGACTCTGATTATTTTTAAACTGTACTCATTAAAATTTAATAAGAAATTTTTAAATTTCTTGTATTCACCCTGTTTTACACAAGACGATCATGAATTTTTCGAAAGATTTTCTCGATGCGAGAATTATAGAAACGGGGCACAGTATTTTACAAGATTTTACCGATAACCCTGTTCTTGTGGCACTCACTAAGAACTGTCAACCCCTTAATAAATACAACCCTGCTGGTATGTTATTGGAAAAAAGCTTTTTCTTATTGCTGTCTATTTTTTTTGACATTTCATACTTAACGAACAGAACTTTTAATGTGTTAATTGAAAGTTTGTTATCACAAATGTCATACATCTCCAGTTAATATTTTTTCTACAAAAAAAAAAAAAATATATATTTATAAGCAAAATGTGATTTATTTGTTTAAAGAAAATATTGAGAATTAAACTATTGAAAAACACAATTTGCAAATTAGTTATTAAGTGCTGAATTGAAATAGTTTAGAGAAAACTTAGTTGGAAAACCGCCTAAAAAATACAATTGCCTTTTTTTTTATAACACGGCAAATTAGAAAAATTGTGTGATTTTGTGTGTGTGTTAAGAGCAAAGAAAAAGCAGAGCAAAGCAGACAGTGTCAAAACTCCAAAATAAGCTATGGAACAGGACTCCACTGAAATGCATCTAAGTAGAATACGTGATGTGAAAGAATTGGCTGTTCTCAATGATGAAGCGCGTGACGTTGTTAAGGAAGAAGTCATACTTGAAAGTTCCGGCCATCAGGTGCGTAATGTAGAGAAAAATAATAAATAAATAGAAAAAAGCAAAACTCAAGAAATTAAGTGGGAAAATTTCGTGTGACACACAAACTCTTTAAAGGAAGAAAATGAAAATATTTTGGAAACAATTTATGGAAAATGTATTATAGAGCTTGCAATTAGTGTTAAAAACAGTGTTTTTCTTTTTTATGTGGAAATGCGCCACTGCGCCCATCAAAGCAAGAGCCCTTAATCTCCCTGCCATCCCCTGGTTTAAAGGGTTTTAAGCTGGTTATAACTTGCTGAGCCTACGGGCAAAGTTTTGGTAGTGTCCTAAACCAACATCTTCCAAAACAACCAACCAACATCCTACCGTGTGCGTGTGTGTAGTACACAAAATATTGTGTACATATTTTTTGTATGTTGTGTGTTTTTTTATATGATTTCCAAAATTTCTCTATTAATTAATATTTGTGTGCTTTTTTCCTACTTCTAATTGCTTTTGTTTTGATTTTGCAATTTCTCTTATTTGTTGTTATTTTTTTCTCATATTTTATACGTTTTTTTTCTACATGTCTTCTTCTACTCTGCGCCATTGACGACTAAACGAAAAAAAATAAATACTGAAAAAAACATTTTTCTTCAATTGCTGCTGCTACTGTGGAAAATTGTGCGTGTTGCAATTTATTAAATAAAACCTTCTTCCTGGACAACTTGTTATCCTGTTGCTGCTGTTACTGTTGCTGTCTACACAAAACCCGTTTTTAGCTGGAAACCAAAGTGCATATGGTAACATCATCAAATGAAAATAGTGGAGGCAGCGGTGGCAATGTTGTTTCCGTACCCGTTTCCCTGCCCATAGGTTCCATGATTGCTGGCACCGCTTTCAATGTCATCTCACCCGATCATTTACCGCATTTCAAACAGATGCTGTGCGTCGATAACAATGGTTATATATCCAGCGGTGCGGTTGTGGGCAGTGTTGGTGGTGACCTCAAAACGATTGTCATACAACAGCAACAGCAAAGTGATTCGGTTGGCATGAATCACGATGGCTCCGGCAGCAATAACAGTCATGACAGCACCGTCACCGGTGATCAAATGATGCATGGCTCCGGTTGCGGTTCAGCATCGGGTGTCAGTTGGTCGGAAACAGCTCACATGGAAATATTTCCCATACGCTGTAAGACGACTAGTGCTGAGCTATATCGCAGTAAGTTGGGTTCGGGCGGTCGAGGTCGCTGTGTTAAGTACAAAGACAAATGGCTGACGCCTAGTGAATTTGAGCAGACCTGTGGTCGTGGCTCGAGTAAGGATTGGAAACGTTCCATTAAATACGGGGGCAAATCGTTGCAGTCACTTATAGATGAGGGCACCCTGACACCGCATGCCACCAATTGCAGTTGTACCGTTTGTTGTGATGATGAAGCGGGTAAGTTGGTGGACATAACATATTACATGAATCCCGGAAGTTTTTAACTTTATTATAGTACCTGTCAGATTAACGGGTTTTAGTTTAAAATGTTTCCGTATGTACAAATTGAATAGGCTTTTTGTAGTTGTTTCATTTATTTAAAATATTTATGCCTAAACTATGCAAATCTTTTGAATGCTGTAGAATTCCGGAAAAATCCCTGTTATATTGTTAAATTTAAAAAAATAACAAATTTGTTTAATGATGTCAGCTGTAGAATTGAGCTGTAGACTTTTCTTAAAGAATCAAATAAGAATTTCCCGGTCCACTCTTTTGAATAGCAAAATTTCTGTTAAAAATCAATAGTATTGAACTACCCTACAAGTCAAATTAGATAAACAAACTAAAGGCATACTACTTCGAAAAGATCGAACTAGAACTGAACTAGAACTGAACGAGAACAGAACTAGAACTGAACTAGAACTAGAACTGGCATACTACTTCGAAAAGAATCGAACTAGAACTGCATTTTAACAGTATTAAAACTGAACTAGAACTTACTAGAACTGAGCTAGAACTGAACTAGAACTGAACTTGAACTGAACTAGAACTAGAACTGAACTAGAACTGGCATACTTACTTCGAAAAGATCGAACTAGAACTGCAGAACAGAAAACTGAACTAGAACTGAACTAGAACTGAACTAGAACTGAACTAGAACTGAACTAGAACTGAACTAGAACTGAACTAGAACTGAACTAGAACTGAACTAGAACTGAACTGAACTAGAACTGAACTAGAACTGAACTAGAACTGAACTAGAACTGAACTAGAACTGAACTAGAACTGAACTAGAACTGAACTGAACTAGAACTAGAACTGAACTAGAACTGAACTAGAACTGAACTAGAACTGAACTAGAACTGAACTAGAACTGAACTAGAACTGAACTAGAACTGAACTAGAACTGAACTAGAACTGAACTAGAACTGAACTAGAACTGAACTAGAACTGAACTAGAACTGAACTAGAACTGAACTAGAACTGAACTAGAACTGAACTAGAACTGAACTAGAACTGAACTAGAACTGAACTAGAACTGAACTAGAACTGAACTAGAACTGAACTAGAACTGAACTAGAACTGAACTAGAACTGAACTAGAACTGACTAGAACTGAACTAGACTGAACTAGAACTGAACAGACTGAACTAGAACTGAACTAGAACTGAACTAGAACTGAACTAGAACTGAACTAGAACTGAACTAGAACTGAACTAGACTGAACTAGAACTGAACTAGAACTGAACTAGAACTGAACTAGAACTGAACTAGAACTGAACTAGAACTGAACTAGAACTGAACTAGAACTGAACTAGAACTGAACTAGAACTGAACTAGAATCTGAACTAGAAACTGAACTAGAACTGAACTAGAACTGAACTAGAAATGAACAGAACTGAACTAGAATGAACTAGAAATGAACTATGACTACTGAACTAAGAAATGAACTAGAATTGAACTAGAACTGAACTAGAACGAACTAGAACTGAACTAGAAACTGAACTAGAACTGAACTAGAAACTGAACTAGAACTGAACTAGAACTGAACTGGAACTGAACTAGAACTGAACTAGAATGAACTAGAACTGAACTAGAACTGAACTAGAACTGAACTAGAATGAACTAGAAACTGAACTAGAACTGAACTGAACTAGAACTGAACTAGAACTGAACTAGAACTGAACTAGAACTGAGAACTAGAACTGAACTAGAACTGAACTAGAACTGCACTAGAACAGAACTAGAACTGAACTAGAACTGATCTAGAACTGAACTAGAACTAGAAAATCGATAAAACTGGGACAATTATAGACCAGTGTATGTTAAGCTGCGAGTCCTCCTAGTTCGTTGAATTGATTTTAGAAAAGGAGCAACTTTTGTCAATTGATTATTACTCTCCAACATGTGGCATCTATAGAAGTTTACCTTTTATTCTGGCTCTTTGAGTCAAACATGTATACAATTTACAAACCACCTCCTACCATTCTTTATCTCAGAGCCGTCTCAATTGAGCTGAGGGATATTATTCAGTCACTTTGATCCAGTCGTCGAGAAGAAGTTTATATTGAAGTAGGACTAGGAGATGTAATATTAAGAGCATCATTCTGTGATTGCTTCTTAGATGTTGTTGAAATTTAGCAAAGTTTTCAGATTGCATGTCTGGATTTGTCGTAGATTTACCAAAGTATTTTCAAAAACCTTAACAAAAGATGTTATTGTTTATATTAACAAAAATATACAACAAAACAAATTTACAAAGTATCAAAGTCCAGTTTCCGCTGATAAATAGGTTATTAATGAATTAACCAGCTTTGTTTCTTCTTTTGCAGAATTTATTATAATTTTTTCCTGTTCGTAATTTAATCACAATCTAATCTGTTTATTTTTTCTTCCTCCTCCTTCGCTTTGCCAGCATCGGGACCCGTACGTCTATTTACACCATACAAACGTCGAAAGCGAAATCAAACAGATAATGATGGTGAAACTGGTGGTCCAAAACGTAAACGTAATACTAACAATAACAATAATAACAATAATAATAACAACAAGATTATGAATAACACTGAACCACCACAACACACCACAACGGTGGTCGATGATAATAATATGTTTTTAACGGAAGATAACATTACCTCCAAGGATGAACCGTGGCCAACACTTAACGATAGCCTCGACACATCACCCGAGCTAGTAGATCAAACACAATCTGTAATGCATACGATAGAGAAACGTTTGTAGTGGAACATAAATGATCCGGGGCCAATTGCATTGCTAGACAATAGTCAGACAATGAAAACACCGAGAATGTTTTATTGCACAATGTCAAGCCACTAATGATTTTAAGCGTATTCTAACCGACTTAAAGAATACGTACGATCGTAAAATCGAAATATTACAGAAGGAACGCGATGCTTGCGGTGGCAGCTAATGCGCGTACAAGTACATACAGACATTGATGATCCGAATATAGCGGGTGCATTACATGGCACGAAGTTATCTCAGCTAAGAAGGTGAGAAATAAGATTTTAAATGCGAACTAGGAAAGAACTAGAACTGAACTGGAATTAAAACTAGAACTGAACTCTAGAACTGACTAGAACTTAACTGAACTAGAACTAGACTGAACTAGAACTGAACTAGAAGAACTGAACTAGAACTGAACTAGAACTGAACTAGAACTGAACTAGAACTGAACTAGAACTGAACTAGAACTGAACAAGAACTGAACTAGAACTGAACTAGAACTGAACTAGAACTGAACTAGAACTGAACTAGAACTGAACTAGAACTGAACTAGAACTGAACTAGAACTGAACTAGAACTGAACTAGAACTGAACTAGAACTAAACTAGAACTGAACTAGAACTGGCTAGAACTGAACTAGAACTGAACTAGAACTGAACTAGAACTGAACTAGAACTGAACTAGAACTGAACTAGAACAACTAGAACTGAACTAGAACTGAACTAGAACTGAACTAGAACTGAACTAGAACTGAACTAGAACTGAACTAGAACTGAACTAGAACTGAAACTAGAACTGAACTAGAACTGAACTAGAACTGAACTAGAACTGAACTAGAACTGAACTAGAACTGAACTAGAACTGAACTAGAACTGAACTAGAACTAAACTGAACTAGAACTGAACTAGAACTGAACTAGAACTGAACTAGAACGAACTAGAACTGAACTAGAACTGAACTAGAACTGAACTAGAACTGAACTAGAACTGAACTAGAACTGAACTAGAACTGAACTAGAACTGAACTAGAACTGAACTAGACGACTAGAACTGAACTAGAACTGAACTAGAACTGAACTAGAACTGAACTAGAACTGAACTAGAACTGAACTAGAACTGAACTAGAACTGAACTAGAACTGAACTAGAACTGAACTAGAACTGAACTAGAACTGAACTAGAACTGAACTAGAACTGAACTAGAACTGAACAGAGCTAGAACTGAACTAGAACTGAACTAGAACTGAACTAGAACTGAACTAGAACTGAACTAGAACTGAACTAGAACTGAACTAGAACTGAACTAAACTGAACTAGAACTGAACTAGAACTGAACTAGAACTGAACTAGAACTGAACTAGAACTGAACTAGAACTGAACTAGAACTGAACTAGAACTGAACTAGAACTGAACTAGAACTGAACTAGAACTGAACTAGAACTGAACTAGAACTGAACTAGAACTGAACTAGAACTGAACTAGAACTGAACTAGAACTGAACTAGAACTGAACTAGAACTGAACTAGAACTGAACTAGAACTGAACTAGAACTGAACTAGAACTGAACTAAACTGAACTAGAACTGACTAGAACTGAACTAGAACTGACTAGAACAACTAGAACTGAACTAGAACTGAACTAGAACTGAGCTAGAATTGAACTAGAACTGAACTAGAACTGAACTAGAACTGAACTAGAACTGAACTAGAACTGAACTAGAACTGAACTAGAACTGAACTAGAACTGAACTTGAACAGAACTAAACTGAGGTAGAACTGAAATTTACATTTTCTTATTACTTGAAGTTTGATTTAAAATTTATATTTATTTTCTTTCTCTTCTAGTGCGCTAATTGTAATCGTGAAGCATTGGCAGAATGCTCATTATGCCGAAAGACTCCCTATTGTTCCGATTTTGTCAACGAAAGGATTGGAATGCCCATCAAGTTGAATGTACAAGAAATCCAGCCCCGGCTGCAACCCAACAAATTATGCTCCTAGTAGACGAGCATCCTAAATGAATTAAAATTGTACATAAAAATTAATTAAACATAAAACAAACAAAAAAAACAACAACCGATAAACAATTTAACAAAACATTAAAGTAAAACAAAAAAAGAAAAAAACAAAATTAAATTTTAAATAACTTTATACGTTTGAGTAAAACAAAAATCAACAATTAGCATTAATCGTAAATAAAAAAAACAAAAGAAAACCAACCACAGCAGCAGCAGAACCGTAACTTTTTAAACTTAAATAATTAAAACAAAAAAACCAAACTCAGTCATCTAATGTCTACAACTATTCTACGCTTTTTTCCAAGAAAAAAAGTAGAAGAATGGCCAAAAAAATATTCAAATTTTACAGGAAAAACCATAAACTACATAGATACAAACCATATACAGCTAAATAAAATAAATTTAAAAAATAAATAAAATATCAACACCACACACAACACTACTACAACGTAAAAGTTAAATAAAATATTTCAAATAATAAAGAAAAAAACATTGTCAACTACAACCAACCACAATATTCACAAAGACCGACCGCAAAAAAACCAAGTAAAAATAAATAAATAAATTCAATTTAAATAAAACCCTAAAAATTAAATTAAAATAAAAAAAACAAAGAAAAAATAAGGAAAAACAAAAAACCCTGCATAAAATTTACATACATACATATTCTCTATGTATACATCTTTTTTTCTTAGAATTTAAGCACATAGTTAAACTTTTAACATTTTATTATTATTTTATGGATAATATTAAAAAAACGAAACAAAAAACAAAATTATATATTAATTAATTATGTAAACAATTGATGTGATGATGAACGTAATGCAAATAACTGCCGTTACAAACATTTTCAACAAAAACAAAAAAAAAAAAATAATAAAGATTTCATTCTTAAAAAAAGGAAAAAAACAAAACAGCCCAACGCATAACTATCTGGTAATGAAAGTTTAAGGATAATTAAAGGAGTAGCAAGCAAGAGTAAATGGAATAGAATGCAAGAGTAATGACAACAGTGAGTATTGTTATTTGATAAAGAGGTAAAAACAACAAGAAAACAGCTCTTCAGATTTCAAATACAAAAATACATTTTTTACAAACTAAATTTTACACTAAAACTTCAAAATTATACACCCAAAACACTTGGATTTTACCCAAATTATGTTTGATAAATTTTTGCTATTACGATAATTTGCACCAAAAAAAGTACTAATATCCTGATGATAATGAACCTTAAACGAGTTCCTATTCCTAAATTGATACGGTATGAGGACTATATGTGTGTTAATCGAAATCAATAGTAGTACAACATCTCATTCATACCTTTAATAAATTAATTTAAAAATATGAAAATATTTAAAATTAAAATAGATTAGACTATTAACTAAACTATAGACTGCATTATAGACTAGATTATAAACTAGACTATAGAATAGACCATAGCCTAGACTATGGACAATAGACTAGACTATATACTAGTATCTATAGACCAGAATATTACTAGACTGTAGATTAGACATAGACTAGATTGTAGACTTGACTATAGACTAGATTGTAGACTAGACTATAGACTAGACTATAGAATAGACTAGACTAGGCTGTAAACTAGACTATAGACAAGACTATAGACTAGACTATAGACTAGACTATAGACTAGACTATAGACTAGACTATAGACTAGACAATAGACTAGACTATAGACTAGACTATACACTGGACTATAGACTAGACTATAAACTAGACTATTGACTAGACTATAGACTGAAGTATAAATTAAAGACTACAGTGTGCACTAGAGGCTAGACTGGAGTATAGACTATATACAAGACTATTAACTAGACTATAGACTAGATTATAGACTAGACTATAGACTAGACTATAGACTAACTATAGACTAGACTATAGACTAGACATAGACTAGACTATAGACTAGACTATACTAACTATAGACTAGACTATAGACTAGACTATAGACTAGACTATAGACTAGACTATAGACTAGACTATAGACTAGACTAGACTATAGACTAGACTATAGACTAGACTATACTAGACTATAGACTAGACTATAGACTAGACTATAGACTAGACTATAGACTAGACTATAGACTAGACTATAGACTATACTATAGACTAGACTATAGACTAGACTATAGACTAGACTATAGACTAGACTATAGACTAGACTATAGACTAGACTATAGACTAGACTATAGACTAGACTATAGACTAGACTATAGATTGACCATAGACTAGACTATAGACTAGACTATAGACTAGACTATAGACTAGACTAACTATAGACTAGACTATAGACTAGACTAATGACTAGACTACAGACTAGACTATAGACTAGACTATAGACTAGACTATAGACTAGACTGTAGACTAGACTGTAGACTAGACTATGACAGACTATAGACAAGACTATTGACTAGACTATACTAGACTAGACTATAGACTAGACTATAGACTAACTAGACTAGACTAGACTATAGACTGATATACTAGACTATAGACTAACTATAGACTAGACTATAGACTAGACTATAGACTAGACTATAGACTAGACTAGATAGACTAGACTATAGACTAGACTATAGACTAGACTATAGACTAGACTATAGACTAGACTATAGACTAGACTATAGACTAGACTATAGACTAGACTATAGACTAGACTATAGACTAGACTATGACTAGACTATAGACTAGACTATAGCTAGACTATAGACTAGACTATAGACTAGACTATAGACTAGACTATAGACTAGACTATAGACTAGACTATAGACTAGACTATAGACTAGACTATAGACTAGACTATAGACTAGACTATAGACTAGACTATAGACTAGACTAACTAGACTATAGACTAGACTATAGACTACTTAGACTAGACTATAGACTAGACTATAGACTAGACTATAGACTAGACTATAGACTAGACTATAGACTAGACTATAGACTAGACTATAGACTAGACTATAGACTAGACTACTAGACTATAACTAGACTATAGACTATAACTAGACTATAGACTATAACTAGACTTATACTATACTAGACTAGACTATAGACTATATTATATAGTATATAGACTAGACTATACACTAGACTATAGACTAGACTATAACTAGACTATAGACTGAATTATAAATTAAAGACTACAGTGTGCACTAGAGGCTAGACTGGAGTATAGACTATATACAAGACTATTAACTAGACTATAGACTAGACTATAGACTAGACTATAGACTAGACTATAGACTAGACTATAGACTAGACTATAGACTAGACTATAGACTAGACTATAGACTAGACTATAGACTAGACTATAGACTAGACTATAGACTAGACTATAGACTAGACTATAGACTAGACTATAGACTAGACTATAGACTAGACTATAGACTAGACTATAGACTAGACTATAGACTAGACTATAGACTAGACTATAGACTAGACTATAGACTAGACTATAGACTAGACTATAGACTAGACTATATACTAGACTATAGACTAGACTATAGACTAGACTATAGACTAGACTATAGACTAGACTATAGACTAGACTATAGACTAGACATAGACTAGACTATAGACTAGACTATAGACTAGACTATAGACTAGACTATAGACTAGACTATAGACTATACTATAGACTAGATTATAGACTACTATAGACTAGACTATAGACTAGACTATAGACTAGACTATAGACTAGACTATAGACTAGACTAGACTAGACTATAGACTAGACTATAGACTAGACTATAGACTAGACTATAGACTAGACTATAGACTAGACTATAGACTAGACTATAGACTAGACTATAGACTAGACTATAGACTAGACTATAGACTAGACTATAGACTAGACTATAGTTTAGACCATAGACTAGACTATAGACTAGACTATAGATTAGACCATAGACTAGACTATAGACTAGACTATAGACTAGACTAGACTATACTATACTATAGACTAGACTAGACTAGACTATAGACTAGACTATAGACTAGACTATAGACTAGACTATAGACTAGACTATAGACTATAGACCATAGACTAACTATAGACTAGACTATAGACTAGACTATAGACTAGACTAGACTATAGACTAGACTATAGACTAGACTATAGACTAGACTAGACTAGACTATAGACTAGACTATAGACTAGACTATAGACTAGACTATGACTAGACTATAGACTAGACTACTATAGACTAGACTAGACTATGACTAGACTATAGACTATAGACTATAGACTAGACTATAGACTAACTATAGACTAGACTATAGACTAGACTATAGACTAGACTATAGACTAGACTATAGACTAGACTATAGACTAGACTATAGACTAGACTATAGACTAGACTATAGACTAGACTATAGACTAGACTATAGACTAGACTATAGACTAGACTATAGACTAGACTATAGACTAGACTATAGACTAGACTATAGACTAGACTATAGACTAGACTATAGACTAGACTATAGACTAGACTATAGACTAGACTATAGACTAGACTATAGATACTAGACTATAGACTAGACTATAACTAGACTATAGACTATAACTAGACTATAGACTATTAACTAGACTATAGACTATTAACTATACTATAGACTAGACTATAGACTATATTATATAGTATATAGACTAGACTATACACTAGACTATAGACTAGACTATAACTAGACTATAGACTGAATTATAAATTAAAGACTACAGTGTGCACTAGAGGCTAGACTGGAGTATAGACTATATACAAGACTATTAACTACTATAGACTAGACTATAGACTAGACTATAGACTAGACTATATACTAGACTATAGACTAGACTATAGACTAGACTATAGACTAGACTATAGACTAACATAGACTAGACTATAGACTAGACTATAGACTAGACTATAGACTAGACTATAGACTAGACTATAGACTAGACTATAGACTAGACTATAGACTAGACTATAGACTAGACTATAGACTCGACTATATACTAGACTATAGACTCGACTATAGACTAGACTAATAGACTAGACTATAGACTAGACTATAGACTACTATAGACTAGACTATAGACTAGACTATAGACTAGACTATAGACTAGACTATAGACTAGACTATAGACTAGACTATAGACTAGACTATAAGACTAGACTAGACTAGACTATAGACTAGACTATAGACTAGACTATAGACTAGACTATAGACTAGACTATAGAATAAGACTATAGACTAGATTATAGACTAGACTAGACTAGACTAAGACTAGACTAGAATAGACTATAGACTAGACTATAGACTAGACTATAGGCTAGG
>NW_023996800.1:5000-32488 GCF_015586225.1 Lucilia sericata
AGAATTGTGTCTCAATTGAGAGAAATTTTCTATAGAAAATTGTGTCTCAATTGAGAGAATTTTCTATAGAAAATTGTGTCTCAATTGAGAGAAATTTTCTATAGAAAATTGTGTCTCAATTGAGAGAAATTTTCTATAGAAAATTGTGTCTCAATTGAGAGACATTTTCTATAGAAAATTGTGTCTCAATTGAGAGAAATTTTCTATAGAAATTGTGTCTCAATTGAGAGAAATTTTCTATAGAAAATTGTGTCTCAATTGAGAGAAATTTTCTATAGAAATTGTGTCTCAATTGAGAGAATTTTTCTATAGAAAATTGTGTCTCAATTGAGAGAAATTTTCTATAGAAAATTGTGTCTCAATTGAGAGAAATTTTCTATAGAAAATTGTGTCTCAATTGAGAGAAATTTTCTATAGAAAATTGTGTCTCAATTGAGAGAAATTTTCTATAGAAAATTGTGTCTCAATTGAGAGAAATTTTCTATAGAAAATTGTGTCTCAATTGAGAGAATTTTCTATAGAAAATTGTGTCTCAATTGAGAGAAATTTTCTATAGAAAATTGTGTCTCAATTGAGAGAAATTTTCTATAGAAAATTGTGTCTCAATTGAGAGAAATTTTCTATAGAAAATTGTGTCTCAATTGAGAGAAATTTTCTATAGAAAATTGTGTCTCAATTGAGAGAAAATTTTCTATAGAAAATTGTGTCTCAATTGAGAGAAATTTTCTATAGAAAATTGTGTCTCAATTGAGAGAAATTTTCTATAGAAAATTGTGTCTCAATTGAGAGAAATTTTCTATAGAAAATTGTGTCTCAATTGAGAGAAATTTTCTATAGAAAATTGTGTCTCAATTGAGAGAAATTGTCTATAGAAAATTGTGTCTCAATTGAGAGAAATTTTCTATAGAAAATTGTGTCTCAATTGAGAGAAATTGTCTATAGAAAATTGTGTCTCAATTGAGAAAAATTGTTTATAGAAAATTGTGTCTCAATTGAGAAAATTGTCTATAGAAAATTGTGTCTCAATTGAGAGAAATTGTCTATAGAAAATTGTGTCTCAATTGAGAGAAATTGTCTATAGAAAATTGTGTCTCAATTGAGAGAAATTGTCTATAGAAAATTGTGTCTCAATTGAGAGAAATTTTCTATAGAAAATTGTGTCTCAATTGAGAGAAATTTTCTATAGAAAATTGTGTCTCAATTGAGAGAAATTTTCTATAGAAAATTGTGTCTCAATTGAGAGAAATTTTCTATAGAAAATTGTGTCTCAATTGAGATAAATTTGAGATAAAATTGTCTATAGAAAATTGTGTCTCAATTGAGAAAAATTGTCTATAGAAAATTGTGTCTCAATTGAGAGAAATTTTCTATAGAAAATTGTGTCTCAATTGAGAGAAATTTTCTATAGAAAATTGTGTCTCAATTGAGAGAAATTGTCTATAGAAAATTGTGTCTCAATTGAGAGAAATTGTCTATAGAAAATTGTGTCTCAATGGAAAAATTGTCTATAGAAAATTGTGTCTCAATTGAGAAAAATTGTCTATAGAAAATTGTGTCTCAATTGAGAGAAATTTTCTATAGAAAATTGTGTCTCAATTGAGAGAAATTTTCTATAGAAAATTGTGTCTCAATTGAGAGAAATTTTCTATAGAAAATTGTGTCTCAATTGAGAGAAATTTTCTATAGAAAATTGTGTCTCAATTGAGAGAAATTTTCTATAGAAAATTGTGTCTCAATTGAGAGAAATTTTCTATAGAAAATTGTGTCTCAATTGAGAGAAATTTTCTATAGAAAATTGTGTCTCAATTGAGAGAAATTTTCTATAGAAAATTGTGTCTCAATTGAGAGAAATTTTCTATAGAAAATTGTGTCTCAATTGAGAGAAATTTTCTATAGAAAATTGTGTCTCAATTGAGATAAATTTTCTATAGAAAATTGTGTCTCAATTGAGATAAATTTTCTATAGAAAATTGTGTCTCAATTGAGAGAAATTTTCTATAGAAAATTGTGTCTCAATTGAGAAATTTTCTATAGAAAATTGTGTCTCAATTGAGAGAAATTTTCTATAGAAAATTGTGTCCAAATTGAGATAAATTTTTTATAGAAAGTTGTGTCCAAATTGAGATAAATTTTCTATAAAACATTTAACTCAGTTGGAATTAACTTTCCATAGAAATTGTGTCTCATTTAAATTAAAAATTTTTATAGAGAATCGAGAGACTTATTTTTGGAATTATTTTTTTTAAAGATAGTTTCCTTATTAGTGTTTTACATTTTGATGTATAATATACATATTTAATTGGGTCAATTATAAAATTTGTCATTAGCAATAACTCCAAAATGTTCATGTGTCAATCAACAACTAAACAAGTTTGTTCTTGTGAACTTTTACTAATTAAGAATATTAGTCTGTATAATGAAAACTAGTCATTAGTTCAAATCATTACAAAATTTTTGCTGGCTAAAGCACAGTAAACGGCCACACTTCTTTAAAATTAGCTTAAGATATATTTTAATTATTTGTTGACATTTTATGTTTTTTCGAAAAATATATATTTGTTTAAATTTGGTCATTTGGAAAGTGGTAGAAAACAAACAGAGCCGAAACTAACTTCTTTAATATTTATGCTAATTCAATGACCTAGTTACCAGATTAACAAATTCAATATATAGTTCTACAGACAATAAATAACAAACAAAATATGACTGTTTTGTTTTAATGAACTGACAAGTGGACAGACGTCTTGAACTCAAAATTATTTTGGCCAAAAGCTGGGAAAGAAAAACAAAAGAAAATTCATAAATAGTTATTTGCTAATAAAATTATTAAAATTGAAATCCAACTGAATTTAATTTGTTCTTTCTCACACAGAAATCAGCTCATTAAATTGATTATTGTCTATGGAAATCATATTTATGGGCACTAAGTTAAACCAAAAAAAATATACAAAGATAAAGCCACAATTCTACATCATTACTAACTAAAAATGAAATTTGTTAAGCCATCAGTAAAAATAAAACAAAAATATTATATTAAAATTCATAAAAAAGGCAGCCACAAACATTTTACACTTGGTTTTTTAAGTGCAACGAATGTGTTAGTTTTCTTTTTATGATGCCATCAACTATACTAACAATTGCCTACAACTACTGCTTGCTATATATGCAAAAATATGAATTTTTCCTTAAAGAAAGAAAAACCAAAAAATAATAAATATATGCTTATTAATAATCTCTCATCAAAGATTCTATGGAAATAACTATTTGAATTCGTTACCCAAACAACGAAAAACTCTTTACACTCGTGATGATTTGTTCTAACTTAAAGGACAAATCACAATACCTGCCAGCCAGCAACATCAAGCCAAACAAGGACAAGTTCATTGGCCAAAACATAAAATAAAAAGTCTAAAAAATTATTATTCGAACATGTTTATTAACAACACTTCTGAAGTAGTGGGTTACACTAACAACATGTTGCTGCTATTTTATACTTTTAGATTGCTGCTACTACTGCAGCCCTTCTACTACTAATTTGCATGCATTCAAGTGTAAAGTCATCATCAACGGACATCATCAGCATCGTCATCATTATCAGCAGTGGAATAGATCAACAACAATAGTCTCATATTTGCTGCAGTTATGGTTGTTAAATCCTTCACTTTTGCCTTTTGTTTTTTTAATAAAAAAATATAGTTCTTGAAGTGCTAAAATAAGCAACATCATTTTAGCTCAACACAACGACAAGAAAAAAAACAACTGAAGAAACTAAACAAGATTGTGTCATGACTTGTAAGGTGAGTGAATATTATTTGTGTAAATTGGGAATTTTAGGTAAGAATTAAAAAAAAAAAATGAGAATTGAAGCTAAAAAGTATTGTTTGCTGAAAATATCCTAAATTTTAAAAAATATACTTGAAATTACATAAAAAAACTGGGCCCAAATTGGGAAAGAGATATATGTAGTATATTAAACTCAAAGATTTTTTTATAGAATAAAAACAAATTGTTGAGAGAATTTTATTAAAAAAAACCTTAAACCTAATCAAATGACATATTCTAAAGAAAACTGAGAGATAATTTTTATAGAAATCTTTTTAATACAATTTTTCGATTAAAAACTAGTTTATAGACTAGTCTATAGTCTAGTCTATAGTCTAGTCTATAGTCTAGTCTAGTCTATAGTCTAGTCTAGTCTATAGTCTAGTCTATAGTCTAGTCTATAGTCTAGTCTATAGTCTAGTCTATAGTCTAGTCTATAGTCTAGTCTATAGTCTAGTCTAGTCTAGTCTAGTCTAGTCTAGTCTAGTCTAGTCTAGTCTAGTCTAGTCTAGTCTAGTCTAGTCTAGTCTAGTCTAGTCTAGTCTAGTCTATAGTCTAGTCTATAGTCTAGTCTATAGTCTAGTCTATAGTCTAGTCTATAGTCTAGTCTTTAGTCTAGTCTATAGTCTAGTCTATAGTCTAGTCTATAGTCTAGTCTATAGTCTAGTCTATAGTCTAGTCTATAGTCTAGTCTATAATCTAGTCTATAGTCTAGTCTATAGTCTAGTCTATAGTCTAGTCTATAGTCTAGTCTATAGTCTAGTCTATAGTCTAGTCTATAGTCTAGTCTATAGTCTAGTCTATAGTCTAGTCTATAGTCTAGTCTAGTCTAGTCTATAGTCTAGTCTATAGTCTAGTCTATAGTCTAGTCTATAGTCTAGTCTATAGTCTAGTCTATAGTCTAGTCTATAGTCTAGTCTATAGTCTAGTCTATAGTCTAGTATAGTCTAGTCTATAGTCTAGTCTATAGTCTAGTCTATAGTCTAGTCTATAGTCTAGTCTATAGTCTAGTCTATAGTCTAGTCTATAGTCTAGTCTATAGTCTAGTCTATAGTCTAGTCTATAGTCTAGTCTATAGTCTAGTCTATAGTCTAGTCTATAGTCTAGTCTATAGTCTAGTCTATAGTCTAGTCTATAGTCTAGTCTATAGTCTAGTCTATAGTCTAGTCTATAGTCTAGTCTATAGTCTAGTCTATAGTCTAGTCTATAGTCTAGTCTATAGTCTAGTCTATAGTCTAGTCTATAGTCTAGTCTATAGTCTAGTCTATAGTCTAGTCTATAGTCTAGTCTATAGTCTAGTCTATAGTCTAGTCTATAGTCTAGTCTATAGTCTAGTCTATAGTCTAGTCTATAGTCTAGTCTATAGTCTAGTCTATAGTCTAGTCTATAGTCTAGTCTATAGTCTAGTCTATAGTCTAGTCTATAGTCTAGTCTATAGTCTAGTCTATAGTCTAGTCTATAGTCTAGTCTATAGTCTAGTCTATAGTCTAGTCTATAGTCTAGTCTATAGTCTAGTCTATAGTCTAGTCTATAGTCTAGTCTATAGTCTAGTCTATAGTCTAGTCTAAAGTCTAGTCTATAGTCTAGTCTATAGTCTAGTCTATAGTCTAGTCTATAGTCTAGTCTATAGTCTAGTCTATAGTCTAGTCTATAGTCTAGTCTATAGTCTAGTCTATAGTCTAGTCTATAGTCTCGTCTATAGTCTAGTCTATAGTCTCGTCTATAGTCTAGTCTATAGTCTAGTCTATAGTCTAGTCTATAGTCTAGCCTATAGTCTAGTCTATAGTCTAGTCTATAGTCTAGTCTATAGTCCAGTCTATAGTCTAGTCTATAGTCTAGTCTATAGTCTAGTCTATAGTCCAGTCTATAGTCTAGTCTATAGTCTAGTCTATAGTCTAGTCTATAGTCTAGTCTATAGTCCAGTCTATAGTCTAGTCTATAGTCTAGTCTATAGTCTAGTCTATAGTCTAGTCTATAGTCTAGTCTATAGTCTAGTCTAGTCTATAGTCTAGCCTATAGTCTAGCCTATAGTCTAGTCTATAGTCTAGTCTATAGTCTAGTCTATAGTCTAGTCTATAGTCCAGTCTATAGTCTAGTCTATAGTCTAGTCTATAGTCTAGTCTATAGTCTAATCTATAGTCTAGTCTATAGTCTAGTCTATAGTCTAGTCTATAGTCTAGTCTATAGTCTAGTCTATAGTCTAGTCTATAGTCTAGTCTATAGTCTAGTCTATAGTCTAGTCTATAGTCTAGTCTATAGTCTATTCTATAGTCTAGTCTATAGTCTAGTCTATAGTCTAGTCTATAGTCTATTCTATAGTCTAGTCTATAGTCTAGTCTATAGTCTAGTCTATAGTCTAGTCTATAGTCTAGTCTATAGTCTAGTCTATAGTCTAGTCTATAGTCTAGTCTATAGTCTAGTCTATAGTCTAGTCTATAGTCTAGTCTATAGTCTAGTCTATAGTCTAGTCTATAGTCTAGTCTATAGTCTAGTCTATAGTCTAGTCTATAGTCTAGTCTATAGTCTAGTCTATAGTCTAGTCTATAGTCTAGTCTATAGTCTAGTCTATAGTCTAGTCTATAGTCTAGTCTATAGTCTAGTCTATAGTCTAGTCTATAGTCTAGTCTATAGTCTAGTCTATAGTCTAGTCTATAGTCTAGTCTATAGTCTAGTCTATAGTCTAGTCTATAGTCTAGTCTATAGTCTAGTCTATAGTCTAGTCTATAGTCTAGTCTTGTCTAGTCTATAGTCTAGTCTATAGTCTAGTCTATAGTCTAGTCTATAGTCTAGTCTATAGTCTAGTCTATAGTCTAGTCTATAGTCTAGTCTATAGTCTAGTCTATAGTCTAGTCTATAGTCTAGTCTATAGTCTAGTCTATAGTCTAGTCTATAGTCTAGTCTATAGTCTAGTCTATAGTCTAGTCTATAGTCTTGTCTATAGTCTAGTCTATAGTCTAGTCTATAGTCTAGTCTATAGTCTAGTCTATAGTCTAGTCTATAGTCTAGTCTATAGTCTAGTCTATAGTCTAGTCTATAGTCTAGTCTATAGTCTAGTCTATAGTCTAGTCTAGTCTATAGTCTAGTCTATAGTCTAGTCTAGTCTATAGTCTAGTCTATAGTCTAGTCTAGTCTATAGTCTAGTCTATAGTCTAGTCTAGTCTATAGTCTAGTCTATAGTCTAGTCTATAGTCTAGTCTAGTCTATAGTCTAGTCTATAGTCTAGTCTAGTCTATAGTCTAGTCTATAGTCTAGTCTATAGTCTAGTCTAGTCTATAGTCTAGTCTATAGTCTAGTCTATAGTCTAGTCTATAGTCTAGTCTAGTCTATAGTCTAGTCTATAGTCTAGTCTATAGTCTAGTCTATAGTCTAGTCTATAGTCTAGTCTATAGTCTAGTCTATAGTCTAGTCTATAGTCTAGTCTATAGTCTAGTCTATAGTCTAGTCTATAGTCTAGTCTATAGTCTAGTCTATAGTCTAGTCTATAGTCTAGTCTATAGTCTAGTCTATAGTCTAGTCTATAGTCTAGTCTATAGTCTAGTCTATAGTCTAGTCTATAGTCTAGTCTATAGTCTAGTCTATAGTCTAGTCTATAGTCTAGTATAGTCTAGTCTATAGTCTAGTCTATAGTCTAGTCTATAGTCTAGTCTATAGTCTAGTCTATAGTCTAGTCTATAGTCTAGTCTATAGTCTAGTCTATAGTCTAGTCTATAGTCTAGTCTATAGTCTAGTCTATAGTCTAGTCTATAGTCTAGTCTATAGTCTAGTCTATAGTCTAGTCTATAGTCTAGTCTATAGTCTAGTCTATAGAGTCTATAGTCTAGTCTATAGTCTAGTCTATAGTCTAGTCTAAGTCTAGTCTATAGTCTAGTCTATAGTCTAGTCTATAGTCTAGTCTATAGTCTAGTCTATAGTCTAGTCTATAGTCTAGTCTATAGTCTAGTCTATAGTCTAGTCTATAGTCTAGTCTATAGTCTAGTCTATAGTCTAGTCTATAGTCTAGTCTATAGTCTAGTCTATAGTCTAGTCTATAGTCTAGTCTATAGTCTAGTCTATAGTCTAGTCTATAGTCTAGTCTATAGTCTATAGTCTAGTCTATAGTCTAGTCTATAGTCTAGTCTATAGTCTAGTCTATAGTCTAGTCTATAGTCTAGTCTATAGTCTAGTCTATAGTCTAGTCTATAGTCTAGTCTATAGTCTAGTCTATAGTCTAGTCTATAGTCTAGTCATTATCTATAGTCTAGTCTATAGTCTAGTCTATAGTCTAGTCTATAGTCTAGTCTAGTCTAGTCTAGTCTATAGTCTAGTCTAGTCTATAGTCTAGTCTAGTCTATAGTCTAGTCTAGTCTATAGTCTAGTCTATAGTCTAGTCTATAGTCTAGTCTATAGTCTAGTCTATAGTCTAGTCTATAGTCTAGTCTATAGTCTAGTCTATAGTCTAGTCTATAGTCTAGTCTATAGTCTAGTCTATAGTCTAGTCTATAGTCTAGTCTATAGTCTAGTCTATAGTCTAGTCTATAGTCTAGTCTATAGTCTAGTCTATAGTCTAGTCTAGTCTAGTCTATAGTCTAGTCTATAGTCTAGTCTATAGTCTAGTCTATAGTCTAGTCTATAGTCTAGTCTATAGTCTAGTCTATAGTCTAGTCTATAGTCTAGTCTATAGTCTAGTCTATAGTCTAGTCTATAGTCTAGTCTATAGTCTAGTCTATAGTCTAGTATATAGTCTAGTCTATAGTCTAGTCTATAGTCTAGTCTATAGTCTATTCTATAGTCTAGTCTATAGTCTAGTCTATAGTCTAGTCTATAGTCTAGTCTATAGTCTAGTCTATAGTCTAGTCTATAGTCTAGTCTATAGTCTCGTCTATAGTCTAGTCTATAGTCTAGTCTATAGTCTAGTCTATAGTCTAGTCTATAGTATAGTTATAGTCTATAGTCTAGCTAGTCTAGTCTATAGTCTAGTCTATAGTCTAGTCTATAGTCTAGTCTATAGTCTAGTCTATAGTCTAGTCTAGTCTCTATTCTAGTCTATAATCTAGTCTAGAAATTTTCTATAGAAAATTATATCTAAATTGAGATATACATATTTTTTATAGGAAATAACATCTATATAGAAGAAAATTCTCTATAGGAAATGAGACCTTAAATGAGAGAAATTTTCTATGGAAAATAACATTACAATAGAGAGAATTTTCCAAAGAAAATATTATTTCAAGAGAGAAACAATTTTTATAGCAAATGACATATCAATTGAGAGAAAAATATTCTAAAGAAAATTATATCATCTAGTCTATAGTCTAGTCTATAGTCTAGTCTATAGTCTAGTCTATAGTCTAGTCTATAGTCTAGTCTATAGTCTAGTCTATAGTCTAGTCTATAGTTTATTTTATTTATTTATTTATTTCGCCAATGAAATTACAATTTCTTACTGGCTAATTACAATTGATTTAAAACATTAAATAAGATAAAGCATAATAATACTAATAATAAAACTAAAATAATAATGTTACTTTAGTAGGGAGGATATTGATTTAAAAAGTTTAGGATGCTTGTTTTGATGACTTATGGATCGGTTGAAAAGTCGATATGATTGTATAAGTTGTTGACTTGAGCACACATTCTACGCATCGGATCAAAGTTGGCGTAATTTGAACGGAAGTATTGTAGCTTAAGTGGAATATAATTTCTTGTTGGACGAATTGGGACTATTAACTCGATTTTACGTAGTAAGATCTCAGAGTCAATTACTCCATTCATTAGATTACTTATGAATGATATGTTCATACATATTCTCCTACTTTGTAGAGAGGGAAGTTTAATGAGAGCTAAACGGCTTTCATATGATGGAAGATTAATGTTAGGATTCCAAGGAAGTTTTCGAAGACAAAATAAAAGAAATTGCTTTTGTACGGATTCAATTTTCTTAATATGGATTTCATATTGAGGATCCCATACAACTGAAGCATAGTCTAGTCTATAGTCTAGTCTATAGTCTAGTCTATAGTCTAGTCTATAGTCTAGTCTATAGTAGTCTATAGTCTAGTCTAGTCTAGTCTATAGTCTAGTCTATAGTCTAGTCTATAGTCTAGTCTATAGTCTAGTCTATAGTCTAGTCTATAGTCTAGTCTATAGTCTAGTCTATAGTCTAGTCTATAGTCTAGTCTATAGTCTAGTCTATAGTCTAGTCTATAGTCTAGTCTATAGTCTAGTCTATAGTCTAGTCTATAGTCTAGTCTATAGTCTAGTCTATAGTCTAGTCTATAGTCTAGTCTAGTCTATAGTCTAGTCTATAGTCTAGTCTATAGTCTATAGTCTATAGTCTAGTCTCTAGTCTAGTCTCTAGTCTAGTCTCTAGTCTAGTCTCTAGTCTAGTCTCTAGTCTAGTCTATAGTCTCGTCTATAGTCTAGTCTATAGTCTAGTCTATAGTCTAGTCTCTAGTCTAGTCTATAGTCTAGTCTATAGTCTAGTCTATAGTCTAGTCTATAGTCTAGTCTATAGTCTAGTCTATAGTCTATAGTCTAGTCTCTATTCTAGTCTATAATCTAGTCTAGAAATTTTCTATAGAAAATTATATCTAAATTGAGATATACATATTTTTTATAGGAAATAACATCTATATAGAAGAAAATTCTCTATAGGAAATGAGACCTTAAATGAGAGAAATTTTCTATGGAAAATAACATTACAATAGAGAGAAATTTTCCAAAGAAAATATTATTTCAAGAGAGAAACAATTTTTATAGCAAATGACATATCAATTGAGAGAAAAATATTCTAAAGAAAATTATATCATAATTGAGATAAAATCACTACTAATAGTAACTTCTTTAGTAGTAGCCACTCTTCAATACTTGATCAATTGTTTCAACAACTTTGGGTTATTTGTGTATGTGGTTAAACAAATATTAATCAAATGTACTAAGGGCTTGTTAGGTTGCAGACATGTTAAAACTATGAAATAAGTTATATGCATCATTAAATAAAATACTCATCATGAATCACACAAAATGTTATGTAATATTGGCAAACAAAGAGAGAAAGGTATTTACACAGGTACGGCAGATACAATAAATCCACTTATTGCGGTAACTTCGTTAATGATAAATTGCAAAAGTATTAGAAATATACTTGTTTTCAAAAGAATATACAAATTGTTTATGTACTGCCTCCTTATAATTGACTATATTACAGCCAATAACAGTACCCACTCAACTAGTAAATGGAACCTCTCATAAATCAATGACTTAAGCTTTCATGAATTGTATATTTTAATAAATCTATCCGTTATTGCTATATTGATTAAGCAGTTTTACCCACAAACATTCAGTCACTCATTACTACTCAATCAGCTCTTATGTTTGGCATTATTTCAACACCTTTAGGCAACAAATTAACTATAACACATAGAAACCCTCAAAACGACAGCCCGCCACAATAAACAATTTGTTTAAAACACGTTAACTTGGCTGCTGACTTAAGAAACATTTATTTTGGTTCATTTTTGCAAACAAGTTTAGGTTGCGAACAAATAGTTAATCTAACGAAAAAATCTCAAAATATTTGATAATCATATAACTGTTTGGAGTTTTAGTTTTGTGTTTTAGTTAAATTTATTTTAAAATTTGCAAATTATTAACAGTTTTGTTAGTTACTTTAACATTATTTTTAGTATTTTGTACCAATTTTCAAAGATTGTTTAAAAAGTGTCGCAATTGGGAGAACATTTTTATACAAAATTGTGTCTCAATTAAGAGAAATTTTCTATAGAAAATTTTGTCTCAATTAAGAGAAATTTTCTATAGAAAATTGTGTCTCAATTAAAAGAAATTTTCTATAGAAAATTGTACCTCAATACAGAGAAATTTTCTATAGAAAATTGTGTCTCAATTAAGAGAAATTTTCTATAGAAAATTGTTTCTCAATTAAGAGAAACTTTCTATAGAAAATTGTGTCTCAATTAAGAGAAATTTTCTATAGAAAATTGTGTCTCAATTAAGAGAAACTTTCTATAGAAAATTGTGTCTCAATTAAGAGAAATTTTCTATAGAAAATTGTGTCTCAATTAAGAGAAATTTTCTATAGAAAATTGTGTCTCAATTAAGAGAAATTTTCTATAGAAAATTGTGTCTCAATTAAGAGAAATTTTCTATAGAAAATTGTTTCTCAATTAAGAGAAACTTTCTATAGAAAATTGTGTCTCAATTAAGAGAAATTTTCTATAGAAAATTGTGTCTCAATTAAGAGAAACTTTCTATAGAAAATTGTGTCTCAATTAAGAGAACTTTCTATAGAAAATTGTGTCTCAATTAAGAGAAATTTTCTATAGAAAATTGTGTCTCAATTAAGAGAAATTTTCTATAGAAAATTGTGTCTCAATTAAGAGAAACTTTCTATAGAAAATTGTGTCTCAATTAAGAGAAACTTTCTATAGAAAATTGTGTCTCAATTAAGAGAAACTTTCTATAGAAATTTGTGTCTCAATTAAGAGAAACTTTCTATAGAAAATTGTGTCTCAATTAAGAGAAATTTTCTATAGAAAATTGTGTCTCAATTAAGAGAAATTTTCTATAGAAAATTGTGTCTCAATTAAAAGAAATTTTCTATAGAAAATTGTACCTCAATACAGAGAAATTTTCTATAGAAAATTGTGTCTCAATTAAGAGAAATTTTCTATAGAAAATTGTTTCTCAATTAAGAGAAACTTTCTATAGAAAATTGTGTCTCAATTAAGAGAAATTTTCTATAGAAAATTGTGTCTCAATTAAGAGAAACTTTCTATAGAAAATTGTGTCTCAATTAAGAGAAATTTTCTATAGAAAATTGTGTCTCAATTAAGAGAAATTTTCTATAGAAAATTGTGTCTCAATTAAGAGAAATTTTCTATAGAAAATTGTGTCTCAATTAAGAGAAATTTTCTATAGAAAATTGTTTATCAATTAAGAGAAACTTTCTATAGAAAATTGTGTCTCAATTAAGAGAAATTTTCTATAGAAAATTGTGTCTCAATTAAGAGAAACTTTCTATAGAAAATTGTGTCTCAATTAAGAGAAACTTTCTATAGAAAATTGTGTCTCAATTAAGAGAAATTTTCTATAGAAAATTGTGTCTCAATTAAGAGAAATTTTCTATAGAAAATTGTGTCTCAATTAAGAGAAACTTTCTATAGAAAATTGTGTCTCAATTAAGAGAAACTTTCTATAGAAAATTGTGTCTCAATTAAGAGAAACTTTCTATAGAAATTTGTGTCTCAATTAAGAGAAACTTTCTATAGAAAATTGTGTCTCAATTAAGAGAAATTTTCTATAGAAAATTGTGTCTCAATTAAGAGAAATTTTCTATAGAAAATTGTGTCTCAATTGAGAGAAATTTTCTATAGAAAATTGTGTCTCAATTGAGAGAAATTTTCTATAGAAAATTGTGTCTCAATTGAGAGAAATTTTCTATAGAAAATTGTGTCTCAATTGAGAGAAATTTTCTATAGAAAATTGTGTCTCAATTAAGAGAAATTTTCTATAGAAAATTGTGTCTCAATTAAGAGAAATTTTCTATAGAAAATTGTTTCTCAATTAGGAGAAATTTTCTATAGAAAATTGTTTCTCAATTAAGAGAAATTTTCTATAGAAAATTGTTTCTCAATTAAGAGAAATTTTCTATAGAAAATTGTGTCTCAATTAAGAGAAATTTTCTATAGAAAATTGTGTGTCAATTAAGGGAAATTTTCTATAGAAAATTGTGTTTCAATCGATAGAAATCTTCTATGGAAAGTTATGCCTCAATTAAGAGAAATTTTCTATGGAAAATTTTGTCCTAATTATGAAAAAAATTTGTGAAAATGTACGTTGTGTGTTTCTTTAGAAAATTGTGTCTGATTTGAGGGAAATATTTTATAGAAAATTATAAATAATTAAAAAAAGATTTCTATGAAGAGTTGCATCTCATTTGAGAGAAATTTTTTATAGAATATTATGTCTCAAGTTTTTTACAAAGAGATTTTTTATATAGCTCAAAATAAACATTGCAAAACTAGTAAAATAGTTTAACGAAAACTTGGCAAGAAATACTTTAGAAAAAATCCTTATTTCTGTTGTTCTTCTTTATTCTGCCATTTGAGGAATTTTTAATTAAAACTGTGCCACTAAGTAAAACTCTAATCTCATCTTGCAACAGTGCAAATGTGTCTGAAAACGACACAGCAGCCGGGCAGCAAACCAACCTAGTCAAACTGTTAAACTTAAATTGACTGTCAATTGGTTCGAACAACAAGTGCCGTTTTTAAGATGCATTTAATGCCACCTCATCCTGTAACATGCTCGTTTAGCAACAGCAGCAGCTACAAAATAACAACAACAAACAAAACACAAGTGCAACATTGTGAAGTAAAGTGTCAATACAGCATGCAGCATTCCTGCTGTAATGTAAACTGTGTTTTGTGTAAAACAAAGTAAATTAAATTTTTGTTTAAACTATTTTACAGATTAATCTGACATTACCATGAAGAATTAAATATACAAAAGTGTTTGTATTTGTACGTTTGTGTACGGAAAAAAATCCAAGGTGTAAAAATGAAGAATTAGTTAAGACTAGAGGGGAGTTCGAACAGCAGGAACATAAATACAGGTGCTTGCAAGTAAGTATTTAAAACCAAACTGAGCAAAGAAATTTTACTTACTTAACAAAATTTATTTTTAATTAAATTAACAAAACCAAGTACTGGAAAATTTTTAAAATGTACAAAAGGACTTATATATAATTAATAGCTGGTGCTAATTGTTTATTTAAATTAAAATTATAAAGGGCTCTTTTAAGTTGTGGTTTATCTAAATATATATTTTACGCTTTCTCATATTTATTTTTGAAATTTTTTTTTAAATTGTCACCTATTGTAAAGACCATTAAATGTGAAAATTCAATTATGAAATGGTCACCATAATTTTAATGTAGAAGATAAGCGGTTTTAAAATCAACTTTTTTTTCTCACAATTAAAACAAATGCTAAAGTGAAATATTGAAAATGCAAAAAATTATAGCAAACCACAAGACTTCAATAATCCAATATAAAATTTAGTGGCAGCATTATAATGTTCAATGATGTTGGTAGTCGTTGAAAGACAGCACAAGTTGCAGATAATTGACAATGGAACGAACTGTGGTGTAAAGAGGAAAATTTGTTAGCGATCGAGAAGATTTTCTTAAATATTAAGATACTTTTTTATTAAAATCAGTTTCATATTAATCAAATCCTGGAAGATTATACTACTTTCCTCGAAGGTGCTGCCGAGTCTACAAAGAATATAATTTTTAAATTGCCAAGTTCAGTTCTATGTGTTCAGTTCTAGTTTAATTCTAGTTCGGTTCTAGTTCAAATCTAGTTCGGTTCTAGTTCAATTCTATTTGAATTCTATTTCAGTTCTAGTTCATTTCTAGTTCAGTTCTAGTTCAGTTCTAGTTCAGTTCTAGTTCAGTTCTAGTTCAGTTCTAGTTCAGTTCTAGTTCAGTTCTAGTTCAGTTCTAGTTCAGTTCTAGTTCTAGTTCAGTTCTAGTTCAGTTCTAGTTCAGTTCTAGTTCAGTTCTAGTTCAGTTCTAGTTCAGTTCTAGTTCAGTTCTAGTTCAGTTCTAGTTCAGTTCTAGTTCAGTTCTAGTTCAGTTCTAGTTCAGTTCTAGTTCAGTTCTAGTTCAGTTCTAGTTCAGTTCTAGTTCAGTTCTAGTTCAGTTCTAGTTCAGTTCTAGTTCAGTTCTAGTTCAGTTCTAGTTCAGTTCTAGTTCAGTTAGTTCCAGTTCTAGTTCAGTTCTAGTTCAGTTCTAGTTCAGTTCTAGTTCAGTTTCTAGTTCAGTTCTAGTTCAGTTCTAGTTCAGTTCTAGTTCAGTTCTAGTTCAGTTCTAGTTCAGTTCTAGTTCAGTTCTAGTTCAGTTCTAGTTCAGTTCTAGTTCAGTTCTAGTTCAGTTCTAGTTCAGTTCTAGTTCAGTTCTAGTTCAGTTCTAGTTCAGTTCTAGTTCAGTTCTAGTTCAGTTCTAGTTCAGTTCTAGTTCAGTTCTAGTTCAGTTCTAGTTCAGTTCTAGTTCAGTTCTAGTTCAGTTCTAGTTCAGTTCTAGTTCAGTTCTAGTTCAGTTCTAGTTCAGTTCTAGTTCAGTTCTAGTTCAGTTCTAGTTCAGTTCTAGTTCAGTTCTAGTTCAGTTCTAGTTCAGTTCTAGTTCAGTTCTAGTTCAGTTCTAGTTCAGTTCTAGTTCTAGTTCAGTTCTAGTTCAGTTCTAGTTCAGTTCTAGTTCAGTTCTAGTTCAGTTCTAGTTCAGTTCTAGTTCAGTTCTAGTTCAGTTCTAGTTCTAGTTCTAGTTCAGTTCTAATTCATCTAGTTCTCTTTATATTATAAAACATTTTTGATATTTTTTTAAGTTTTCTTAAATTTTTCATAATAAACGTTCGCTAAGTTTTCCGTTAAATCACTATTTATTTGATAAATTGAATATTTGTGTTGGACAACATTTTCTATAACGACAGATATCAAAACTTTTTTTAACATTTTAAGGCTACTGTATGAAAAATGCCTTCAAGACAGTGAGTATTCTAGTGAAGACCACAAAAAGTTAACATGAGAAAATATTTTTCCATTATTTCATACACCTGAAAACAAAATATTAAATACAAGAAATCTCAAACTGTCAGTGAAGAATTTTTTTACAGAAGTGTGTGTGTGTTTAAAAATACAAAAAAATCTACACAATATTTCAAATAGTTTGTTGGTGATATTATTGTGTTATTGACAACATGCCACAGCTACTGTTGATCACCAATCGTCGGCTGTTAGGAGTTTTAAAGAAAATTTAATAAAAATCCTTTGAATGATTGTTTAACAACATTTTTGTTCAGAGATGCGTAGAAACACAAATATTTAGTTTTTCTTTGTGAAGGATGGTGGTGGAAAATATTCCAAAAATTTTATAACATTTTTTTGTGTTTTTTTTGCAAGAGCAAAAACATAAGCTAAAATGTCACTATGGTAATGACGATGCCATGTTTGCTTTGACCAGTGGCCAGGTGAAATTTAAATATTTATTTTTAATTCCTTACAACCATTTATGATAATACAGTAAATATTTTGAGTTTGAGTAAAAATAAATATTTAAGTAAATGTGAAATATTTCATCGAGTAAAAGGGTATTCTTAATAAAAACTTTCTGTACTTATGTTTATAAAATTTTGATAAAACATTGCATGTCAGAGCTTTTATAAAGTTTTGCAATACATTTTTTTTATTTTGAACAGTAATTTCCTATTTTTTTAATTACCTGGCGGGATTTATGTAAAATATTTGTTTAACGCTTTTCTGAAGCTTTTCAGTAAACAATTTTTGTAAAACTTTATTATTTGAAGCTTCTACAAAGTTCGGTTTGGGCTTCTGACTACGTTTTTAATTAAATGCTTCTGCAGAATCTTAAAAAAAACCTTCGGTAGAATTTATTTAATAAAAAGCTTCTATAAAGCTTTTTGTGATAAGCTTTTATGTATAAAGCATTTTTGTAAAAAAAGCTTATATAAAGCTTTTTTAAAAAGCTTCTTGTTTAAAAAACTTAAGGCTTTAAAGCTTATTTAAGCGAACATTTCCAATTGGTACAATTATTTTTCTTTTCTATTACATTCGTGTTAAATTTTCTCACCATTTAGTAGCACAATTTACAATAAATTTTCTAAATTTGATTTTATTACACTAAAAATACAGTCTCAAATAAATTTAAACTATAAAAACATTCACTATTAAATCAAATGCTTCGACTACATCAGGCCTTCTAATAAAAGACATTGGGGAGTTGTTGCCTTTATTTTATAACTTTAATGTGGCACTATTATTAGTTTGGCTCAAACGTCTTACTATTTTTGTTGCGCATTTTGTGGCGATTTTGTTTACTTTTTTTGTATTTCTAATTCAAAATTAAATTTGGCGTACATGCGCAAGAGTGGCCTGGG
This sequence comes from Lucilia sericata, assembly GCF_015586225.1. Lineage (NCBI taxonomy): Eukaryota > Metazoa > Arthropoda > Insecta > Diptera > Calliphoridae > Lucilia > Lucilia sericata. The sequence goes on from NW_023996800.1 coordinate 22,775, forward strand.
AATTGGGGTAATTGATGTTTAGTTGCACTTTTACCCAAAACAAATGAGGACAAAACTACCAAAATGCAATAACTGCTTATTGTTCAGCAGCAGAATTTTATGCTGCAGCAGCCTTAAATAACTGCAAATAAAAGCGAAATGAGACAGAAAAAAAACGCGGAATAAAAAAGCCATCAGCAACAAGATGCTACTGAAAATCAAAGTGAGTCGGAGGAGTTGCTAACAAAACAAAGTAGAAAAATAATCATTACAAAATAATTTTCCAAAAAAAAAAAAAATGAACAGACAAACACACACCACCAAACGACTGCTCAAATCAGTGGCAAATCTGGCAGCTAAAACACCAAACCAACTTTTATACCCTCCACCACCATCAGTGGTGATAGAGGGTATATATAACTTTGTCATTCCGTGTGTAACACCAAGAAATATTCATCTGGGACCCAACAAAGTATATATATTCTGGGTCCTTATGAAATTCTGAGTCGATTTAGCTATGTCCGTCCGTCCGTCCGTCTGTCTGTCTGTCTGTCTGTGTAAAACACGCTCACGTTAAAACGAAGCAATATAATACAAATTCACCCAAAATATTCACTATTATCCGGTACAGTTTGGTATTGAAAATGAGCAAAATCGGTTCACATCGGGAAAAGTTATGAATCAAAATTTAAAACAACTCCGAAAAAAATACGCATTTTTTACACATTCTGATGTAATTTTCTCGAAAACTATGCAAGGTAATTTCATAAAAGTCGTCATACATTCGTTTCTACACAAGATCTTGATTGCTGCTGAAAATTGCCAGAATCGGTCCATAATTTCATATACCTCCCATACAAAAGTACATATTCCCGGAAAATGAGTTTTTTGTTAATAACTTCCGTCAGAATGTTGATATCTTTACAAAATTTTACAAATTAAAATCTTATGTCAATGGAATTCATTGAGAGACAAACTTTTCTGGATCGGTCCATAATTGGACATAGCTCCCATACAAGGTCCCCTCCCGAAAATCACTTAAACGCGCATAACTCATTACTAAATTAAGATATCCATAGAAAATTTGGAATAAATATTGCTCATATGCACAGAAATATTACTGTGAAAGTTTTTTTCCGATCGGTCTATAATTGGTCATAGCTCCCGTACAAGGTCCCCTCCCGAAAATCACTTAAAAGCACATAACTCATCACTTAATTAAGATATCCATATAAAATTTGGTACAAGTATTGCTCTCATGTACAGAAATATTTCTATGCATTTTTTTTGCGATCGGTCCATAATTGGTCATAGCTCCCATACAAGGACCCTTCCCGAAAATCACTTAAACGCACATAACTCATTACTAAATTAAGATATCCATATAAAATTTGGAATAGGTATTGCTAATATGCACAGAAATATTACTATGAAATTTCCGATCGGTCCATAATTGATCATAGCTCCCATACAAGGTCCCCTCCCGGAAATTACTTAAACGCACATAACGCATTACTAAATCAAGATATCCATATACAATTTGGTACAATTATTACCCTCGCATACAGAAATATCACTATGAAATTTTTTTCAGATCGGTCTATAATTGGTCATAGCTCCCATACAAGGACCCTTGCCGAAAATCACTTAAGCGCGCATAATTTATTACTAAATTAAGATATCCATATAAAATTTGGTACAAGTATTGGTCATATCTCCCATACTAGGTCCTGCCCCTAAAAACAATTTGTGTAGAACAAAATTATATATGTATATCGAGGGACTATATTCAATAGTCCCTATCTAAAATAATACAAGTTTTCAGGAGAGCAAAAAAACTGTTTATTTCGCTAGTTAGTGAAGATTTTTACATTTTTTCTTCTACAATATATTTGTACGACCATATAGTAAACCCTTATATAAAAAGAATTTTAAATTTTGCATTATTTGCAAAATTATTCACAAATTTATATCAGATAGAGCTTATTTTTCTACGAAAATATTCATTCAACCAACAGATAGAGAGTTTTTCATGGAAATATAAAATTTTTATTTGAATTAAAATCAATAAATATTATATTTTATACAATTTAATGGAGGAAAATAAACAAAATTGTTGAAAAAGCAACAGATTATAATGTTTTGGTCCAAAATCAAAGTTATATGGTTAAACACGACAATAAAATTGATTTAATTAGTATCATAATGAGCGATATCTCAAAAACTATTAGACCGATTTTAAATATTTTGACGGATTTGTGTTCAGCATGTCCAAATTATTAAGAAGACTTATTTTGCAACAGAAAATCATCCAAAGGGATAGAGTTTGAAGCAATTTTTGGATAAGATAGAGAGTTTTGCATTCAGAATTTTTCTTTTTTTAAGATAGAGAAATTTAAAAAAAGCTATAAAATTGCCAAAAAATATTTTTTTCTTTGAAATTTATATCACTGATGCGGGATAGTTTGCTGAATATTTTGCCATCAAAATCTCATTTTCATGAAAATGACAGATAGCGACTATTGAATATAGTCCCTCGATATGTATTTTGAAAATCCTTAAATCTTTCACACACATGCATACATGCACATTATTAAATATCGTTAAAGCATATCTAAGGGCGCTATAAAAATATAAAAGAAAATGGGGTTTGTAATGTTCAACAATCTTGGAATTGTAACAGATTTAAGCTGTTTAAATCTTGGGGTTTTTCTATTTAAGACATGAGAAAACTTATTTCTACAAATATTTGATCAATTAAAAGAGTGCTATATTCGGCTCAGCCGAATATAGCACTCTAACTTGTTATTTCTACCACCAACTAAAAGCTTAAACAAACCATCGCAAGTTTGTTTGAGAGAGAAAAAAAAAACTGATAACATGCGTTCAATTATTTGTTAAGAAAATTTTGGTATTTCGCATGGTCTGTAGCAACAATCTGTTTGGCTGGAAATTTTTCCTCAAAAAAGATGCTCAACCATTGATTATACTGAAGTCATAGTGGCAAAATCATCAAGTCATAGTCATGCTTACCAAATGAAGCAAAAAAAAAAAAATCTTTAAAAATTTCCTCTACTGTTTCATCTTCTTTAATTTTGGTCTACTACTTAAGCTACTGCCAAATTTTCCTTTAAATGAAAAGCAAATCGTTGAAATTGAAAATCCGTTGCTGGTGTGTGCATAACTTTCTTCTGCTTAAACTATTTGACCCTTATGATACCAATTGTTGGTAAAAACAAAAAAACAGAAAACTTTTTTGAAAAAACAAAATCGATGGTTACATTTAAACTGTGTATAATGAACGATAAGACAGCAGCAACGAAACAATTTTCCATGGCCACGAAAATAATGAAAAACAAACGTTTTTAACCACAAAACGTTGACAAGGTTGCATCTTAATTAGAGTTGAAAATTAAAATTGGAGATTTACTTACTGGTTTTATGTTTAAAATTTTACTTTAATAAATAAAATTATGGGCTAAGTAGGAAAGCTTTTTGTTTTTTTTTTTTTTTAGCAAAATTTAAAACAAATTGTTAGACATAATCTAACACTTAAATTACTTATTATTTATAAAGTTTTTTTTATAAGCTTAAAACGTTTTTAAAAAGCTTTTAATGAGACTTTAGTTAAATGTTTCTTTTAAGCTTTCAGTAAAAGACTCTTGGTAATAGTTTCTGCAAAACTTTCGAACAAATTATATAATTAGTTTTCTTTTTATAAAAAGCATTGTTTTTGTAAATAAGTTTTTATAAGGCTTTTAAAAAGTTGATTGTAACATGTACCAAAAAGCTATTATGATAAAAGGTTCTATAAATAACTTTTTTAAAAGCTTTTATGCTTGTTAAAAATAGCTTTTTTGCAAATAGACGGACATGGCATAATCAGTTAACGATTCTAAGCAGATAGGTAAACTTTAAAGTGGTTACGGGGCCGCAAGTTTTGTGTGTTACAGACATCAGTATATAAATTGTATAAAAAGGTTTATTGCATAAAGCCCTTTTATGAAAACCTATAATATATCCTAAAAATCGTTTATAAATCTTTCGGTAAAATGCTTTGGTAAAGCATTTTTTTTATAAAATTCTTTCCCAATTGATTGATATCAGTGCACAAAAAGCATTTAAAACACTCTATAAACCTTTTTATTTTTATTTTTAGAAAAGCTTTTGTATTTTGGTGATAACGTGATCTATATCTATAAATCATAGAAGTAATTTTGAAAAAATATTTTGTAAAGCTTTCTGCAGAAAGCGTTTAAAAAGATTCTAAATTAAAAAGCTTATACAAGGCATTTTTTTAAAAAGCTTTTTTTATTCTTTTGTTAAGAACATGTTTTTTATAAATAAGCTTTTTTAAAAGCTCTTTCTAAAATTTTTACAAAAAGTTGTTTTTTTAGAAGTTTCTACAAAGATTTTATAAAATTTTTAAAGCTTCTTGAAAAAATATTTTGAAAGGATTTTATTATAATTTTGTGAAAAGCGTTTTGAAAATATTTTTGTAAAAAGCTTTGATAAAGAGTTTTTGTATAAAACCATAGAAGAGAAAGATTGTCAAAGACCTTTTTTATGCAATTTTTTATTGTAATATGATTTTGAGCTTATAAAAAGCTCAATGTCTCTACAATCTTTTAAGAGCACTAGGAGAGGTTGTGATTGAAATCCAAATCGCAGGATGAGAATGTTGGTTAAAAAACTGATTAAAATGGGTAGTGAAATGAAATTCATATTTTGGGATAACTTCGGTGCTGTTGTCGAGACATTAGGATCCCTAAGAGAAGTGACTGTGATGACAAAAGAATTTTAGTATTTATTTAATATGAGAGATGCCACACCCACTGATTATAGAGCGCCCATTTTCCCATAAAATTCATATTGATACTTAAGCTACTAATACAAAATTTGGTTACTTTAGCTTTTATAGTTTTCCAGATATACGAACTTCAGTATTTGATTAATATGGGAGATGCCACGCCCACTAATGCTAGTGTATTCGTTTACAACAAAAATATAAACAAATACACACAACCACACACATTTTAAAACATTTTAATTCATATGTTTTGCACAAAATATTCGACTTTTGTCAGAAAAATTGATCTGGTGCACACGGGCGAAATCGAGTGTATACATAATGGGGTATATGCCTGTTGGGAGGTTTCGAACTACAGCACGTGTATAACTTTTTCGGTTCTCTTTTACCAGACTTTTTTGGGAACTTTTGTTCTAAAATATAGAACGACTTATATTTTCCTTGGCAGTCAAATATTTAAAAAGTTTATTTTACTTTAAAATCTTTTAAAAGAAAATTGAAAATTAAGCAAAATACTGCATATGTATATGAGAATACTACGCAGATATGAAAACTATTGTATCATACATATGGCAGTGGTAAGAAAAACATCTCGTACTACAAACAGTTTTATACTAAAAATTCCATAGCAATTATTTCCTTTCAATTAAAAACTGTTCTCTTCATGTACTTAAATTAACAACAAGCAAATCTACTTTAGAATTAAAACAAAAACAAAATAAATAAAATGCTTTAAAGCAATTACATTAAGTCGCCTAAAGTTTTCTAGACTTTAGTCATTTTAGATTTAATTAAATTCAATTAATTATTGACACATTGCATTAAGTTTTCATTATTGGCCAAAAAAACAGTTAAATACAAATAAGCCGCAATTAACTGCAAAAACACAAATCAGGTTTAGCTAAAACGTAAAACAAAAAATCGGTAAAATAATACAAATAGAAAAAAAGAAATAGAAGGATAGTCCCGAAATAACTATAAACATTGATTTTGGTGTTAACTTTGTTTGCTTTTCAATTGCCACTGATTTTTTTGTTTTGTCGCTGACTTGTATTTGGAATTAAAGTTTTAAGACTAAATTCATTTTACACATTAATACTTACGTTAGTCTTTTTTTGTGATTTTTGCTGCTTTGTAGCAGAACAGTTTGTTTTGGTTTTAAACTCAAAAGTGCTTTAAAAAAATGCAGTTTTTATACTTTACTCGTCTTATTCTGTCCATTCGTTTTGTCTGACTGTCTCTCTATTTTCTTTGTATGTAGATAGAAGAGTCATTAATGCTGTGTTTCGTCGCACAATCGTAAAACGTGAGAAATTTATCTAGAAACTAAATGTATTTACGAATGTATTAGTGTTACCTTTTTGTTTTAGTTGCTGCTGCAACAAGCTGTTGCATTTGGCAACAATTGCTGTCATTTTGCCAAAAATGATTTCGTTTTGCGGTTTTTTTTAGACAGGGATTTAAACTGTAAAGAGAAGTAAGAACACAAAAAAAAGAAAGGAAAGGGACTAGAGGAAGAAGAGGAGGGGAGGGAAAGAGAAGGAGGAAGCAAAAAAAGGGAAAAGGGGGGAGAGGAGGAAAAAGGGGGGAGCGGAAGGCGGGGGGGGAAGGCAGCGAAGGGGGGGGGGAAAGAAGGAACGAGAAAAGAGGGAGAGGCCGAGGGGGAGAACGAACGAACGAACGAACGAACGAACGAAACGAACGAACGAACGAACGAACGAACGAACGAACGAACGAACGAACGAACGAACGAACGAACGAACGAACGAACTAACGAACGAACGAACGAACGAACAACGAACGAACGAAACGAACGAACGAACGAACGAACGAACGAACGAAGAACGAACAACGAACGAACGAACGAAACGAACGAACAACGAAAAACGAACGAACGAACGAACGAACGAACGAACGAAAAACGAACGAACGAAACGAACGAAAGAACGAACGAACGAAAACGAACGAACGAACGAACGAACGAACGAACTAAAACTAACTAACTACTAACTAACTAAATAAATGACTAACTAACTAACTAACTAACTACTAACTAACTAAAACTAACTAAAACTAACTAACTAACTAACTAACTAACTAACTAACTAACTAACTAACTAACTTACTAACTACTAACTAACTAACTTACTAACTAACTAACTAACTAACTACTACCTAACTAACTAACAACTAACTAACTAACTAACTACTAACTAACTAACTTACTAACTAACTACCTAACTGACTAATTAACTACTAACTAGCTAACTAACTAACTGACCAACTAATAACTAACTAACTAAAAAACCACAGTTTTTGCCACAAATCATGTTCAATTAGTCGTTCATTAAACATTTCTTTCTTTATTACCTTTAGTTAAATTTTTACAACTATGTATGTATTTCTACTTTAATTATAAAATCAATAATCGCTACGATTTTTATTTCCATATTGTCATTTATATTTTAAGACAACTGACAAAATTTTTACTGTCACAATTTCTCATGTGAGAAAACACCAATTAAAATGTTGACAGTAACATTTTTGTAACATTTCGTACATTTTGGTATTCAATTTGCGCAACAAAACATGTCAACTTTGACGTCTAAATAATTTTTTTTCGTATTAAAATGTTTATTAAAAACATTGTAAATATTTTTGCACACAAGCAAATTTTTTTTGAAATGTTGCTGGACTTTGTGCAGGTTAGTATTCTAAATATGGTTTTGATTTAAAGCATTACATGTTCATTATTAGAGTAATTTATATGGAGCAAATATTTTGAAAATGTTAGTTAACATTTTAATCATACATACTTATTAATATGTGTGTCAGTTTGTATTGTAACTACATACATATGTATTCATATTTAGGAATTAAGAACAACTGAACACAAAAGAGTTGGAGACTAGTCATATAACTGGTTCCTTGGGTATTCTTTTATTGACAATTTAAGATTTTTCTATAAGCGAAACCCCAACATATATACCGGACATATTTGAGGGTTATATACAAACATTGGATGTTAGCAATTGTGTACCAGATAAAGATTATATTGGGAACTGAGAGACACTTAATATAGTTGGATGATGAAGTGCTTGAGCGCAACATTAGAGCAATGGAAGTCGGATTATGTTGTTATATTGATAGCTTACAACCGGCAGATAAAACAGGTATGGGAATCTACATTGAAAATCTGAGTACCGTGATTCTTACTATAATAGAATTCTTAAAATACTAAAAGTAGAGTAAAATATTTTTTAACAGCCCGAATGCATTTAAGTAAATAACTGATGATATGGATAAATCAAAGGTAGTCTTAGAAAGCCTTAATCGAATATTCTTACAGTTATATGTTGTGTACCATATACATACATAAGTGACAGGACAATTGGTGATAATCGGAAATGAATGAACGGATGTACTTGCTATAAGGGAACTTGAAAAATTAGCTTAAATTATTAGCTTGCCATAGGGAAACTTAGAATAATTGAACGATGGGTAATACCACAAAGCTCCTTTTAGATGACCTCTAAAAGCCTCCTGAGAATGAGTACTCTTAGGTTAGTATGATGGTATGAATTCTGAGTGGACACACTTAATTGCCGTTAAGAATATGCAAAAATTTTATGAACAGATTCAGAAAAATGTAGAGCATACGGAGTGAATGGAGGAAAAGCTATAATACTTTTTCTGTCACTGCTAGGCATTCGTAGAAACATCTTGGAAGCGATGTTAATCCAGATATTACTCCTCCACATCCAGGAATTTGAACCGTTAACGGTATTTTAGCGGTATTGGAATTAGGGCATATTTCGGTAACGGTATCTTGTGTTATCGTATTTTGGTTCATTTCGGTAAACGGTAGTGTGCTAATAAAGCTTTATTTGAACATTAGTTTCCTTTTTGAAATCTGTAATATTGGTATTTTGGCTTTATTTCGGTAAATGTATCTTAGATTAATCGGCATTTTGGCTTATTTCGGAAGCGGTAGTAGTGTTGAAAAAGGTATTTTAGTTGCAAACGATAGCTTAGCGATAACGGTTGCCAAGCGGAGTCGATTTAGTCATGTCCGTCTGCCTGTCTATCTGTGTGTATGTTGAAATCAGTTTTCAGAAGACCCCAGATATCTGCGTGATCCGAATTTACAATAATATACGGAAATACGATCGAATAGAACGCTATTTAAAATCAGCCCAATCGGCCCCTAAATAACGAAGATATGAGTAAAAATCCGAGATCACCTCTGAAAATTTCATGAAAAATTTACATTTTCGTGCATGCTTATACAAAACAATAAACAAACAAAAACAAAACACAGTATCAAACGGTAAATTTTTTTGTTATTGTGATTTCTTGTTTATAAACCCAACGCAAAGAATGAACATCACGTTACGTTGTTATTGGCTAGAAACGTGAAATTAAGTATGTAGAGCCCGGATTAGGCGAGAACAAATAAAAGGGGACTTTTTGGTACTTTTTCGTTTAACATAAGGTGCTTTTTGAATTTTCTATAATATTGAACCAAGAAACATGAAATTAAGTATGTAGAGCCCGGATTAGACCAGAACACATAAAAGGGGATTTTTTGGTACTTTTTCGTTTAACAAAAGGTGCTTTTTGAATTTTCCTATAATATTGAACCAAGAAACATGAAATTAAGTATGTAGAGCCCGGATTAGACCAGAACACATAAAAGGGGACTTTTTGGTACTTTTTTCGTTCTACAAAAGGTACTTTTTAAATTTTCAATAATATTGAACCTAGAAACATGAAATTAAGTATGTAGATTCTGAATGAAGTGAGAAACTTAAATTAAGTATGTAGATTCTGAATTAAATGAGAACCCATAAAAGGGGACTTTTTGGTACTTTTTCGTTCTTCAAAAGGTACTTTTTGAGATTTCTATAATGTGAACCCAGAAA
>NW_023996801.1:0-31886 GCF_015586225.1 Lucilia sericata
GTTACGGAACCGATATTATGATTTTGGGGTACTTCAAACTGAGTGGGGATAATTTTTTTTACAATTGCTACATCTATATGTAGCATGTATACAAACAAAAAATACATACATACATACATACATACATACATACATACATACATACATACATACATACATACATACATACATACATACAGACATACATACATACATACATACATACATACATACATACATACATACATACATACATACATACATACATACATACATACCTACATACATACATACATACATACATACATACATACATACATACATAAGACATACATACATACATACATACATACATACATACATACATACATACATACATACATACATACATACATACATACATACATACATACATACGTACATACATACATACATACATACAGTGCTCATTTTGCTACTGGCAGTAGTAGAACCAACGTAATTTATGCACAATTTTTCCACGGCAATAGTAGTTCGACTGTTGTGTGCGTGCGCTGCTAAAACAGAAAAATATATTTTGATTGTTTTGAAATATTTTGCGCCTGCTAACAAAAAATGCAAACAGAACAAATATTTCTAGTTGTAAAGTGATGGAAAAATTTTAAAGTTTTATATTATTGCATAGTCGTACAAAAGAAATCTTGTGCTATTGCTGCATATTTAAACGCTGATATTTATATATATAAGTTTTTAGACTACTAAACGGCTGAACCGATTTTCTTGAAATTTTCACAGTGTATTCCTGTATGTCTGGAAGAGGTTATAGGTTACTTTTTATTTTGAAATTTGAAGTGGGCGAGAAGCCACGCCCCTATTAAGAAAATATTAAATCAGTATATCTGAGATAATATAACAGTTAGAGCCTCAAATTTTGTAGGAGCCACTTTAGTGTCAATATTATTATTTAGGACAAAAAGTAGGCGGACTAGCAGCAGAGGGCGTGGCACATCCCATATAAATTAAATAGAAAAATTATTTTATCTTGGAAACTATTAAAATTAGAATCTTAAAATTTTGCACGAAGAACTTTAAAATCCATGTAAACATTTTGGGTTATAAATTGGCGGACTACCAATGAGGGGAGCGGTACCTCCCATATGAATTAAATTCAAAAATTCGTTTATCTGGTAAACTAATAGAACAAAATTCTTAAAATTAAATATTTATCTGAAACTTAAAACTTTAATATTTATCTGAACATTTTTTCATCTGGGGGCTTGGAGCCTCTATATAATTTAAATAGAAATAGACATTCATATGAACATTTTGAGAATAATGGGTGGACTTTCAATGGGTGCTTGGCACCTCCCATATTAATTAAATACAAAATTTCATTTATCTGGGAAACTCATAGAACTAGACTCTTCAAATTTTGCAAGAAGAACTTTAATATTCATCTGAATATTTTTGAGAAAAAAAGGCGGACTATAAAGGCGGAAACTATAAGAGCTAGAATCTTAAAATTTTACATGAAGAACTTTGTCATTCATGTGAACAATTAGAGAATAACGGGCGGACTTTCAATTCTGGAGAACTATTAGATTATTAAAATTTTTATTAATTTAGATTACATTCAAATCTTAATTAACGTTCGGGAAAATCGGCGAACTTGCAATAATTTGCGTGTCATCTCTCATATGTAACAAATTGTATATGTGGAAAACTATTGTAGTTAGGATCTTCAAAATGGTTAATGGCAAAGCACACTGGGTATAGCTAGTAATCAACATATTTTTGAACATTAAAATGATTCTGGATCAGCGTTGCCACTGACCAAATTTTAAACCTACCAATTTTTTGTCAAAAAACTACCAAAATCGTTTAAAACCTGCCAAATTTTTAAAATCATATAAAATTATTTTTTGAGAAAAGTGTGACTTATTTTTTAAGGTATTTCGTCGCCTAAAATGCAAAAGGGTGTTAAACTATGTATAAACGGTTATTAGATCTAACAATATTGGCAGAAAATTTTTCAGAAAATGTCTATCGTTCGTGTCAACTTACAATATTTAGACATTTTCTGAACATTTTTCAGCAATCTTTGTAAGATCTAAAAAGCATGTATCATAGCTTTATTTCTTGAGATTCTTTTTTAATTTGTGCACGTCCTTGAAGATATGAATTTTGTAAAACTCAAACGACTTAGCAACAGAAGATTTTTATATTTTCTACCTAATTACAAGGATTAAAACGTTTCGATAAAATTTGATATATATAATGGTATCCAGAATCATGTTAATGTTCAAAAAAATGTTGGTTATGTAGTTATGAACTCCATTTAATGATTGAAAAATGTAATAAAATTTTGATATACAAAAATTTCGATATTTTAATATAGTAAATAAATGTATAAATGTAAATTGTTAATATTCTTTAAAAGTATGTGTTTTGACAAAGCAACCAAAAATCGATTTAAACTAACATCCTACCAAATGAAAAAAAAAATCCTACCAAATTTGGTAGGAAAAGTCCAAAACGGCGACGCTGTTCTGGATACCATTATATATAGCAAATTTAATCGAAACATTTTAATACTAGTAATTAGGGTTTTATAAAATTCATATCTTCAAGGATGTTTCCCTGCACAAATTAAAAAAGAATATCAAGAAATAAAGCTATAATACATGCTTTTTAGATCTTACAAAGATTGCTGAAAAATGTTCAGAAAATGTGTAAATATTGTAAGTTGACACGAACGATAGACATTTTCTGAAAGTTTTTCTGCCAATATTGTTAGATCTAATAACCGCAAAGGGTTTAACACCCTTTTGCATTTTAGGCGACGAAATACCTTAAAAAATAAGTCACACTTTTCTCAAAAAATAATTTTATATGATTTTAAAAATTTGGTAGGTTTTAAACGATTTTGGTAGTTTTTTGATAAAATATTGGTAGGTTTAAAATTTGGTCAGTGGCAACGTAGCTGTTACACACATATAAATGTTTATTTCAGGTTTTACTATTGAACATCATAAAGAAATAAACGCAGATGGCGACATGGCTCTCATAAAAAAGTACTCTTAAGCTCAGTGACGTCATCAGTGCCTAGAACTGATTGTATGATATGAAAATTGTATGTGATTTATAATAGAAAAGTAAATAATTATGTTTAAAACTTATTTGTGTCTAATAAAATAAAATGTATTTTACATTTTATGTTATTAGGAATATTTAACTTATTTAAATACTAAACTTATTTAAATATTTAACTTATTTAAATATAATAGGGACTAATCTATTTATTCAGTTTTGAAATGCTCCATACAGATTTTAGACGTTTTAATTTGTATTGCTTTAATAAGCTAGGATCTGAAGGAAAGTTAAAAAAACTTATTGCATACTATTTTGATTTTTTATTATTATTGCAATTTTTGACTGCACACCACATTTTAATTTTTAATTTACTTATTTGTATTTTTCCACTATTTGTTTTCAAATTTCATGTGAAAAGTAAGTATTTTACATTTAAAACATAGCAAAACAAGCACTGTTGACGTCACGAAAAAAGAGTAAAAGAGTACATTAAAATAACGGAATTGTCGGTGTCGCAATCTTGTTTATTTCATTCATTCATTTCGGTCATATTTGCAAAAAATATGTAATGAAGTATTAAAAATAGCTAAAGAGAATTAAAAAAATCTTTAGAAACAAGTTAGAGTGCTATATTCGGCTATGTGGAATCTTAAATACCCTCCACCAGCAAGCTACTTTTTATTAAAACCCATTTAACTATCAAATTTTTAGATAACTTGACAAAATTTTTGTTTCCGTAGTGAGGGTAATAACATTTATGCATATGTGGAACTAATTTTGATTAGGTTCAAAAAGTTTTATATTAATAGGCCAATTGCAAACATTTTAATATAATGATTTATCTATACACAAACATACTCATGTCGAATTTTATCTGGATAATAATGAATTAAGTGATTTTTAGAAGTGAAATTCCGTATAACGATTTATATATACAAAATTCGAGTTTTATCCCGATAACTATGATTGTCAATGTGGGTTTAAGTAATTTTAGTAAATTATCCTTATATTGTAGTTGTGACCAATTATGGATCGACCAAGAAAAAATTTAGTATAATGATTTATATTCACAAACAAATATAATACCCTACACCTATGACAAAAATATAATGTGATTTATTTGCCATAATAAAGCATTTAAATTGAATTGTACCTTGCCTCAGATATACATACTTAAGCCGTTTATTGTAGAATAAAATTGTGGACATTTAAGTGAAATTTTGATGGGGGCTTTTCATAGGGGTCATATGAGGACCTATTATTATGGAATTCGTGATGGTCATCAAATCTTGTATAGAACTTGGTTTTTGCAGCTTTTTCTTGAGATATGAGTATATTAAACATAATTATGAACTTAAAAGTCCTATTCGGCGGGTTCAGTTGTATGGGGGCTAGGTGAAATAATGGACCGATGTAAACCATTGTCAACAGGCTTCGTTTACGGTACCATAAAAGATCATGTGCCAAATTTCATCGAATTATCTCCAAAATTGCGACCTGTAGTTTGATTACAATGTTTAAAAGCCCTATTTGGGGGTTCAGTCGTATGGGGGCTAGGTGAAATAATGGACCGATGTTAACCAGTTTCAATAAATAGACTTTGTCTACGGTACCATAAAAGATCATGTGCCAAATTTCATTAAATTATTACTGATTTCATAGTTTTAACTATTTAAAATTTAAATACATAAAAACGAAAAAAACATAAAAATTCGATAAAATTTGTAATATTATGCATTTAAATATTATGTAATTTAATGTTGACCACATTCTAAACAAATGTATATGCATTTTGCTGGAGGTAAACTTTTTACGATTTGTATTTCTGTTTCTTTATAAATTTTGCACTTTGATTTGTTTTTCAAGTACTCAGAGCCAATTGACATAAAAGTCCAATTTGTTCCTGTAAAAGATGCAAAATAAATTATAAATTGAAGGAATATATTGAGTAAACTTCGTTCTTCCTCTAAACCGAAAAAGTTGTTCGTCAACGGTAATATTTTCATATGGCTAATAATTTGGTTTAAGATTTTATCAGCTTTGTCGGTTTGAGATCGTAAAGGTCCAGTGCGGCAATCACCAAAACGTATAAATCGTAATAAAAGCTGAAATCTCTTCAACATTATTCGAAATATATATACATACATATGTAAATAGGCATGTTTGTAGTTTTCAATAATTCTGCTGTATGCTCATTTATTATAATTTGTTTAGGCTGAATATTCTAATAGAACAACATCCTCCTATACCTCTCAATATCTTATGAACAATCTTCTGGTATATGGAAGAGACATGGACCACTCTATTCCATCCTTTCCATAAAATAAATCATTATTGTTGGACGTATAAAAAAACGTTTGATCGTTTTTATTTTCTTTGTCGTTTTCGCTTGTACATATTTTCAACATGAAAGCTTTCTATCATCGAAAGCTTTCACGAATTTAGCAATGCCTTCAGCAAATTTTTTTCAAAAAATCAGGGATCAGATCTTGAAATAGTTTCCATAACGATATCGACATTGTTATTCATTATAATTACTATAAGTACTTGTAATTTTTTGCACAAGCAGCTATTTGATGAATTGTTGAAACAGAAAATAAAATGACTGTTATTCTCTTGTTATTTTTTACACACTAAAAATAAAATGTTGTCCAAGAATTTTTCTGTACTCTTATTTTCATAGATTTTGTTTTGATTTCATTTACTGTTGTATAAATAGTAAATATTTAGTTTTGATTGCACTTATATCCATTTAAAACATTACTAGTTCTGACCAGGCCTTGGAGGTATGAATATGAACAAAATTTTATTAGGGGCGATAACCACGCCCACAATACAATTTTTTTTTTTATATTCTTCTGTACAAAACATAACTAATGAGGAATTCATAAAATTTCAAGAAGATATCTCAATTCTATTAATATAAAAAATTTAATTAAATCCAAAAAATGTCTGGCCTGGCACTGATATCCACTTAAGGGTAAATACAAGTCGAATATTACTCAAATAGATTTACTAATTAATCAAATATGTGCGTTTAAGTGATTTTCGGAAGTAGACTTTACATAAGATATATAATCAATTACGGGCCTCTCCAGAAAAATTTCGTAGAGTGATTCATATGTATATACACAAAACATATTTGTGTCGAATTTTATGAAGATAGCTTTATTTGACAATGAAATATGTGAGTTTAAATGATTTTCGGAAGAGTTCCTTATATTGGAGCTATGACCAATAATGGATTGATCCGGGGAAAAATTTATATGATTTATATGTACGTACACAAAGTTCAAGTTGAATTTTATACCGATAGCTTTATGTATCAATGAAACATATGCGTTTAAGTGATTTTCGGAAGTGTACCTTATATGGGAGCTATGACCAATTATGGTCCTATCCGAAAAAATTCGTAGACTGATTCATATATAGACGAAACATATTTGTGTCGAATTTTATCAAGATACATTTTTTGACAATTAAATATGTGCATTTAAGTGATTTTCGGATATGGGAGCTATGACTAATAATGGACCGATCCGAAAAGAAATTTGGTATGTACAAAAAACATATTCAGCTCGAATTTGATCACAAAAGTTGTATTTATCAATGAAATATGTTTGTTTAGGTGATTTTTGGAAGTGGACCTTATATGCTATGACCAGTTGTGGACCGGCTGAGATCTACGTTAGTAGTATGATTTCTATTCATATTATATTTATATGTACAAATTTTGTGCTGATACCGATATATTTGAGGGAGTAATTAACGATAAACTGATTTCCGGGAATATACACCTTTGTATGGGGGCTATGGGAAATATTGGATCAATTATTATGAGTTTGAACATACTTGATCTCTGGCACAAAAAAATAATGTGCCACATAATTCATCTAAATATCTTTGGTAGTTTCTGAGAAAACTACATAAGAATTGGGAAAAAGAACGTTATTTTTTTAGAGGTAGTCTGAAATTTTTACTCATAACTTTTTACGTCGTGAACCGATATTACCGATTTTCAATACCAAACTGTACCGGATAACGTGAGCGTGTTATACACAGACAGACGGACATAGCCAAATCGACTCAGAATTTCATAATGATCAAACATATATATACTTTGTTGGGTCTCAGATGAATATTTCTTGGTGTTACACTCGGAATGACGAAGTTATATATACCCTCTATCACCACTGATGGTGGTGGAGGGTATAAAAAAATTATAATTCTAAAAATGTAGATCATGTTAAAAACATTAAGTCCATCCCTGCTTTAGCAGACATGCGACAACACAACCTCGTTCAATGAACGCTCAAATGAGACTGAATGAGTTTTTAGTACGTGTGAGCAGCGTTGCCACTCACAATTTATTTTTCTTACCAAAGTTCCGACAAAAAAACTACCAAAACGTTCCAAAAACTACTAAATTTTTTTTTGGGACAATTGCTTCTGTTTAGAGTTCCATTATTTTTAAATCTAATATGTAATATCATACTATGATTTGTTCCAAAGAATCAATAGTTTACTTTTAGGTAATTAGACAAAATTTCCAAATTCTTTGGTACTATATAGTTATGAAATACATAATTGCTGTTTTCGACTTAGAAAAAATATATACTTACAAACGGAATCACAAATTCAATATACCCCTAATATTTATATACCCATCAAAAAAGATTGGGGTTGTGATTCCGAATCTGGCTTCTTAGAAAAAAATGAATTAGTGTGGCCTCCAGTAGGTTAGTGGTTTATGTTATAGTCAGACCTGACGTCGTGCGTTCGATTCCCACCTGAGGCATTGGTTAGGAAGTTCTCAACGGGTCCGATGCAGGCCTAGAAGTATTCCTTCGGATTTTATGTAACATCATCATTTCAAACTAACTTACTAACATTCATGAATCAAAAATGTTGAAATACATAGAAACTTAATATTTTCTTAGAACAAACAATATAAACTTTGCCATAACAAGGTCGGAAATGTTTATAAATTCATATGCATGAGATCAAAATTATCTCATCCTACTAAATTTGGACCAAAATTTAAACCTACCAACCAAACTACCAAAAGTCATTTCAGAGATTTGAAACTACCAATTTTGGTCCAATTGGACCAAGGTGGCAACGCTGCGAAAAGCACGCTTACATACACTGTTGCCAGATTTGACGATTTTCACTGTCAAAAATGGCCTGTTGACGATTTTAACTCTAAATTTGACGATTTTTTTAAATAGAATTTTTGTACTAATTTTAATACATTTTATCATTTTTTACCTATAATTTTAAAGAAAATCGATGTATTTACAATATCCAATGAAAATGTTAATAAAATTAAACATTATAATGTTTTAGAGTATGACCATTGATCAAATGATTTACGTAATAACGAACTCAAACATTTTTGAGAATTTCTCTTTTTTTTGGCCAGCACTTACGGATTATAATTCAAGAATAATTGGTAGTGGGAAGAAGGATAGAGAGAGTAGTGTTTTGGACATTTGATTTAAAGGAGGAAATTTGTTTTGCATAAGAGTAATTGAAACATTTAATATATATACATTTACTAGAGATCATACCAAATTAGTTTGCAAGAACTGTAAAGTATTTTAAATAATTTTTGCCAAATTAAACAGATAACAAGTTAGAGTGCTATATTGTAAAAATAATTTTTCTCATGTCTTAAATAGAAAAACCCCAAGATTTAAACAGCTTAAATCTGTTACAATTCCAAAATTTATTGCACATTACATTTTCTTTTATATTTTTATAGCGCCCTAAAATAGACTTTAAAGATATTTAATAATGTGCATGTATGCATGTGTGAGAAAGATTTAAAGATTTACAAAATACACATATATAATTTTGTTCTACACAAATTGATAATGCAACTAGTTAAATACGGTTAAAGTGCTTTTAGGGGGAGATATGACCAATTATAGACCGATCGTAAAATATTCTTTATGCAAAATTTCTGTACATAAAAGCTATATTTCAGTCAAATTTTGTATCTATATCGTAATTTAGTAATAAGTAATGTGTGTTCAAGTGATTTTCTGAAGGGAACCTTGCATAGGACCGACCGCACCCATGTTATGGGCCGATCGTGAAAAATTCTTGAAATAGAATTTTTGTATACCAAACTAATATTTGTACCAAATTTTGTATCAATAGCTTTATTTGGACCTTGTATGGGAGCTATGACCAATTATGGACCGATCGGAAATTTCACAGTAATATATCTGTGCATATGAGCAATACTTGTACCAAATTTTATGTGGATATCTTAATTTAGTAATGAGTTATGTGCTTTTAAGTGATTTTCGGGAAGGGTCCTTGTATGGGAGCTATGACCAATTATGGACCGATCGGAACAAAATTCATAGTAATATTTCTGTATGTGCGGGCAATACTTGTACCAAATTTTATATGGATGTCTTAATTTAGTAATGAGTTAAGTGCGTTTATGTGTTTTTCTGGAGGGGACCTTGTATGGGAGCTATGACCAATTATGGACCGATCGGAGAAAACATTCATATTAATATTTCTGTGCAAATGAGCAATACTTATTCCAAATTTTGGTCATAGCTCCCATACAAGGACCCTTCCCAAAAATCACTCAAACGCACATAACTCATTACTAAACTAAGATATCCATATAAAATTTGGTACAAGTATTGCTCATATGCACAGAAATATTACTGTGAAAGTTTTTTTTTCGATCGGTACATAATTGGTCATGGCTGCCATACAAGGTCCCTTCCCGAAAATCACTTAAACGCACATAACTCATTACTAAATTAAGATATCCATATAAAACTTGGTACAAGTGTTGCTCACATATACAGAAATATTACTATGAAATTTTTTCCGATCAGTCCATAATTGGTCATAGCTCCCATACAAGGTCCCCTCCCGAAAATCACTTAAACGCATATAACTCATTACTAAACTAAAATATCCATTTGGTACAAGTATTGCTCTCACATACAGAAATATTACTGTGAAATTTTTTTCCGATCGGTCCATTATTGATCATAGCTCCCATACAAGGTACCTTCCCGAAAATCACTTAAACGCGCATAACTCATTACTAAATTAAGATATCCATATAAAATTTTGTACAAGTATTGCTCATATGCACAGAAATATTACTGTAAAAATTTTTCCGATCGGTCCATCCTTGGTCATAGCTCCCATGCAAGGTTCCCTCCCGAAAATCACTTAGACGCACATAACTCATTACAAAATATTGATATCCATACAATTAGCACAAATATTGCTCTTATATACATAAATTACACTATAAAATTGTTTTACGATCGGTTCATATTTGGTCATAGCTCTCATACTAGGTCCCCTACAGAAAATCACATAAATGCACAATATTCATTACTAAATAATGATATAGATACAGAATTTTGAAATTTTGTCTTTATATACATAATTGGTCATAGCTCCCATACAAGGTCCTTTTACGAAATTCTCTTAAACGCCCATTACTCATTACCAAATAAAGTTATTGATACAAAATTTGGCACAAATAATAGTTTGGAATACAAAAATTCAATTTCAAGTTTTTTTTTAACGATCGGTCCATAACATGGGTGCGGTCGGTCCTATGCAGTGTTGCCAGAACTCCCTCAGAATAAAGTGCAAAATGACGGTTAAAAAAGTGCAAATTCATTGAAAAAAGTGCTAAATTCAAATCAAGTTTTTAAAAGTCCATTAAGCCATGTTTACCCGTCTGTGCGGCTGGCTGTCCAGGTATAATGTACAGGTCGCAATTTTTCACATAATTCAACGAAAATGCAAAAGACTATTTCAAATTGGTCCATGATTTGACCTTGCCTATATAAATATCCCTTTACAAAATCGATAAGGGGTAATTAAAAAAAAATTCGAACAAAAAAGCAGGATTTTGAACATGACCCTCCCCGATTTCGATGAAATTCGGTACACACATTCTTCATGTAAATACGGAATTTAAAGTTCTCCAAAATTTTAAAAATTCGTTACGGTCCAGATTTTATCGATGTTTAAATTTCATATTTTTTTTTTTTGGATTTTCTTCTTCTTAAATTTTACATCGTATATTTTCTGAACTAATCGTTTTAGTTCCCAATGAAAGCCTATGTCTTGTAGCTTGATAATATTCAAGATACACAAAAAAGTTTAAGAATTTGAAACAAAAATTAAATTGTTTATGAACAAAAAATTAAAATTTTTGAAATTTGTATGGAAATGATGTGGATTATTTTACTAAAAGTTGATTTACTTGAGATCCCCTCATTGTCCCATTCTGAAATTTTTATATTTTATTGAAAACATTATATAAGCAATCTTATGTGAAGGAATAAAGAAAATGTAAGGTACACTTTTTGAGATATCATTGATTAAAGGACGTTGTTTGATGTCATCATCCTTAAGCGACATGACCACACATCAAATTTGTTGACTCAAACTGTAAATTTTTGATTGTGTTAGTAAAAAAACTCACTCCGCATATATACATGTGAGTTTTTTCACTAACACAATTAAAAAACTTACTTTGAACCTTGATAAAATCTAAACCGTAATGAATTTTGAAATTTTGAAGAACTTTTAACTTCGTATTGATACAAAGAATGTGTGTACCAAGTTTTATCAAAATCGGAAAGGGTAAGGTACAAAACCTGTTCGAAAATTTGTTTAATGCCCCTAAGAATAAGTATATACCAACATATACAGTTAATCACAAAAATAAGTATACAGAAATACTGACGATTGGTTTTATTTAAAAAAACATATTATTTTTTCAAAAAACAATAAAGTAACACATTTTTTTTCTTCATATTTTGGTTCTTTGAGTTCTCATTTAAGCTAAAGTTAAAAAGGTGCAAAATTTACGTCGCAAAAGTAAGTATACAGATCATTTCAGTATATATTTGGTTTATTGATATTAACAAAATTTATGAAAATTTTACTTGTATTAATATAATTACTTTTTAATAAAATATTTTTTACACAATAACTTGGAAAAAATCTACTTTTAGTTCCGAAATCTTGAAATTTGGGCCGATTGGCTCCGGAATTAATTAGTAGAACAGTTTTTTCTCATTTATACGATTTTTTTCCACTTTAGATCCCGGATTTTGGATCTGAGGGTCATTGAACCCTCCAAATGATGCATTGGAAATAGAATTTTTAACTTTTGAAAAGAGTTGTTATTTCGAAATTAATGTTATATGCATGGATTTGGCCATTTTGAACATAGTACGTTCTTAAAAACCCGAAATTTAAATCCGATTTCTTAAGACTTACAACATAAACTTTAAAATTTGGATAATTCTATATATTTTCTTTAATTTAAAAGGGTTTTGCAAATACTCCGATTTCCAAAGCATACAATAATGCTACCAATCATATCTTGATATACTCGATACAATAACCATGTTTTATGGATCGGTCATTTTATTTGTTCTAGCAACAAATTAAGATATATCCGTGTTCAAAATTGTTCAATTCGTATTCATACCACCAATTGAGCCTGATTTAATATAAAAATCTTACTATTTTGGACAATAATTAATTTCAGAGCCGATATGTAGTTTAAGTTATTGACATGGTCACCATTTGACGATTATTGGTAGTATTTAGGAATGTGTAATGGATGATTGGAACCAAAAAACTTGTTTTAATTAATGGATACTAGTACAAATATTATTAATATCGCATTTTAAGATATACATTAGGAAATCTACTATGTTAAAAACGGCAATGTTCCGCAATGGATTGTAATTATTGTAAATAAACAATTAATTTAAAAGTTAAAATATCGTCTTCCAATGTATCATAATGAACAAACGAGGGATATTATTGAATACCCGATCCAAAACTCCGGAGGTTTAAATAGTAAGATGTTCTTAAATAGAAAAAAATGCTCCTATAAATAATATTCAGATCAATTACCAAAAATTTCAATTTTTCGGAACAAAAAGTGAATTTTTTCCATGTTATTGTGTACAGAATATTTTAATATAAAATAATTACATTCAAACAGCCAAATACATATTGAAATTATCTGTATACTTACTTTTGTGACGTAAATTTTGCACCTATTTAACTTCACCTTAAATGAGAACTCAAGTAACCAAAATAACCCATAAAAAAGTAGTGAATAATAATTATCATAATTGTTTTTAATAAATAAATGTGTTACTTTTTTGATTTTTGAAAAAATAATATCCTTTTTTAAACAAAACCAATTGTCAGTATTTCTGTATACTTATTTTTGAGATTAACTGTATATGTATATTAAATAACTAATAACACTAGGTAACAACGATTTTGTTTAGGATATAAAACCTATATGGTTTTCTTTGTTTAGGAAGTCTAAGACCAGAAAAAGTATGTATTTAAAAAATCTAGGACGTCAAATCTTTTAATTATTCATTAAAAGAATGCTAAAAAAGGGTTAAATTCGGAAGAAAAAATTTTATATTTACAGTTTTAGTTATTTTTTATATAAACTATTTTATGGGTCTTATTCACAACACTTTAGCAAAGGTATTCTTATTGCAAAGATATTGAAAATTCAGTTGAAATAATCTTAAATCTCGGTGTATAGATGTCAGGTTTATTACTCATACTTCTAAGAGCTTTTAGGAAACAATATAAATGTTAATGTGACAAATGAATTATGAAGGTTATATTCAAATACGCAAGTTTTTAATTTCTCCTCTATATAAATCCTCTTTCAGAAAATAAATTTAGTCTCAATAAATTATTAAAACATTTTAGTATTATGATACATTCGAAAAAATGATTTGTTTTAAAACATCCTTCTTAGAGCTCGGTCCGTGATCCAATCCATTGAGATCCTATTCCGAAAATAAAATCGATACACGATATAAATTTGAGCATAAATCTAATAAATGAGCAAATCTTGGTAAAACGTCTTGCGTTGGTGCGTATGTAATATTCGGCATTCCTGAACTTTTACCTGTTTTTTTATGTTCATACATTTTTATTTTATTGTATATTTTAAATTTTAATGATTTTTAAAAAAAAAAAAAATGTTTTTGGAAGATATTAGCCGCTTTAGCATGTAGTCACTACATTGTTAACAAAACAACGCTCTTTTAGCTTATTATACCCTTCACCTTCGTGAGAAGGGTATATATAAGTTTGTCATTCCGTTTGTAATTTCCAAAATATAATTTTCCGACCCTATAAAGTATATATATTCTGAATCCTTATAGATAGCGGAGTCGATTAATCCATGTCCGTCTGTCTGTTGAAATCAGTTTTCTGAAGACCCCAGATATCTTCGGGATCCAAATATTCAATAATTCTATCAGACATGCTTTCGAGAAGTTTCCTATTTAAAATCAGCAAAATCCGCCCATAAACAACGTAGATATATGCAAAAATCCGAGACAACCTCTGAAAATTTCATAAAAAATAAACAACAACACTGCTTATTCTTGTGTATTGCGTTGTGTATTTTGTTTTTCTGATTAATTCGTTTCGTATGTTTGAATGGCTGTGTGCAAGATATATTAATTATAAGGTAGTGTCGTCGGCGAATTCAGAAATACGGAGCGAATTCATTTTATTTTTTATATATGGAGTTTGACAGCATGCCTACACTTCAAAGTACCAGCACACTGTCAAACTACATATAAAAAAAATCAAAAGTGTATTAGAAAAAACAATCAGCTGCTCTGTTAACACTACCTTATAATTAATATACCTTGGCTGTGTGTTTCACTACCATATTGTTTTTGTTTCTTGGTGTATTCAGTTTCGTATGTTTGGATGGCTGTGTGTTTCATTCCCTTCAAACATTTAGAAGACAAAACTATTGCGCATCACCCCTGACGCCACGTCAGAAACAATTCTGGACGATTGTCAGACGAGAACGCACATTTTACAAAAACAAAATACATTGATTTCGAATTTTCGTCTTCTAGAAATACACTTTTAAGTTACTTCCGGATGATAGTTAGAAGAGTGCATCCATTTTGCTTAAACAAAAAACCATGACTGTTGAACTTTTTTCATCTGGAAGTTTACGTTTTAGTGACTTCTGTATGAGAGTTGGGTGAGAACACACATTTTACAATAACAAAATACATTGTTTCCTAATTTGTATCTTCTTGATTTGTAGGTTTATGTCACTTCTGGAAGACAGTTTGAAGAGTGTTCACATTAATGTTGTATTTTATTCATCTGGAAGTGTGGATTTTAGTCACTTCTGGACGGTTGTCAGACGAGAGCACACATTTTACAAAAACAAAATACATTGATTTCTAGTTTTCGCCGTCTGAAAGTATAGTTTTAGGTTACTTCCGGATGAAAGTAAGAAGAGTACAAAAACAAAAAAATATACATAAATACTCCATTTTTTAGCGTGAACGCGAAAAAAATAAAAATAAATAATGCAGAAATTTTGCTAAGTTCAGTGATGTTTTGTGTTTTGTCCAGTCATGTTTAGTTTTAATTATTCATTGTTAAACTTAAATGAGTTATTGAATTTAATGTTCATAGAAAAATAGTGTAATTAATATAATGTGAATCTTAAGTAATAAAAAACAATATGACAGTATTGGGTTAAAAGTCAACTGTTAATAAACATTTAATAAGGTTTTGTTAATTGGCGAAGTTTATTAAATATATACCAAAAAGTAATTATCTTCAAGGGTTATATAAATTAAATTAAAAAGTAAGTTGTCATATTTTACATTAAAATACTATGTTTGTGTCTGCAATAGTTTTTGCAGGCAATGAAAATGCAAAAAAAAAAGCGAAAATTATTATAAGCTAACTTCTTTATTGAAGTGCTAAAAATCGAATGACAAAATAATTTCTTTTAAAACAATACAAGAGTTAATACAAAAATTTACATAAAATAGCCCAAAAACCGTAATGCATATATATTTACAATCAGGTAGTTAAATATGTTTAAATAATACAATCTATCATACATATATAACTATGTCTCTGAGATAGTGTACTCTGAGATATTGCATTATGAAAATATTGCACTCAGAGAATGCAAGTAAAAAGTGGAGACTTTTTATGTACGTAAGTATGTATAGTTACAAGTATGAACAAAGTAATGAGGAAAAGTAATAAACAAATTTTAAATATGTAAATATTGATATAATATTGTATGTAAATATATATGCATTACTTTTAGAAATTTATTACGGTTTTTTAAGAAACAAAACATAAGAGCAAAAAATAAGACAAATTTTATAAAGTTGACCAGGAGCGTATCTGCCATCAACATCCTCCCCCCGTTGGAAGACTACGGCTTTCAACCAATGAGTCTATTGGCAAGACTGCTACCTTTGATACAGCACGCTTCATTAATCCGTTGCTAGTTTGAACCATCACTACACGAACTACATTATCATCACCGCGTATGACGTCAGTAATACGACCTATTTGCCATTTTAAGGGCTGTTGATTTTCATCTTTCAATAAGACCATTGATCCAATAACGATATTTTCAGTTTGTTCACGCCACTTTGTGCGCTCTTGTAGTAAAGTTAGATAGGAGTTGCTCCACCTTTGCCAAAAAATCTGCTTCATTTGACAAACTCTTTGCCATCTACTCAAACGGCTTATGTCTAAATCGGTTATACTGGGTTCAACTATGGAAATTAGAGGGCCACCAATTAGAAAGTGCCCCGGTGTCAGAACCTCAAGATCATTGGGATCTTCCGAAATGGGGCATAGCGGGCGAGAATTTAAAATTGCAGATATTTCACATATTAAGGTGCGCAACTCATCAAACGTCAATTTATTGAGGCCAACTGTGCGATAGAAGTGTAATTTTGCAGACTTAACAGCCGCCTCCCACAATCCACCAAAGTGGGGCGACCTAGGAGGGATAAATGACCATTCTATTCCATCTTCAAGGCATTGCTGCTGGAGCGCTTTCTGATGTGATTGGCTGAAAAATAGCTGTTTTAACTCAGCCAGCTCATTTTTGGCTCCCACGAAATTTGTTGCGTTATCCGACCAAATTACCTTGGGTTTGCCCCTAATCGCAACAAAACGACGCAAGGCAGATAAAAACGATGACGTCGATAAATCTTGGACGACCTCCAAATGAGACGCTTTTGTCGAAAAGCATATAAAAATCGATATATAGCATTTAACTGGTGGACGATTTCTCACTTCAGATTTATAATAAAACGGCCCACAATAATCCACTCCAGTTGTATGAAAAGCATTATTTGGCCTGACTCGATCGGGTGGTAGGCATCCCATAACGTGCTGGCTCAATTTTGGCTTCAATTTATAACAACGCAAGCACTTAGAAATTATGGAGCTAATAAGTTTTCGTCCTCCAAGGGGCCAATACTGCTGACGAATTGAAGCCAACAAACATTGTGGGCCAGCATGTAACAGCTTCTGGTGATAATACATTACCAACGACTTTGTAAATGGGTGTTGTTTGGGTAGAATGACTGGATGGCGTGCATCAAAATCTAGAATTGAGTGCTGAAGTCGGCCACCGACACGAATTAAGCCAATGGAATCGATTATGGGCATCAACGAAAAAAGCTTGCTAGACGACGATATGTTTTGATTTGCTTTTAATACTTTGTATTCAGGAGCAAAATGTGTTAGCTGAATATTTTTGATTAAAAGTTGTGTTCCATTTTTGATGTCACTTGGTGTTAAAACTGCATTTTTGCCTCTCGATTTGGAATATATAAATTTAAAAACATACGCAAATATTCGTTGCATTTTTAAAAATGAATTGTGATACTTACATTGTATCGACAAATCCGACAGCGAAACCGCTACCAATATGTTACGACGTCGTTCAGGTAGTTCAGCTAAAAACTCGACACTATCTGGCCACATTGATGATTCATGACGCAAAAAATTTGGTCCACAACTCCATAGGGTAGAATTTAACAGTTCTTCAGGCGATGCACCTCTTGATAAGATGTCAGCTGGATTTAACTTTGTAGGAACATAATGCCACGACATTTGACTAGTGAGTGTTTGTATACGAGAAACTCTATTTGAAACGAAAACGTTGAAATTTGATGGCTGCTCTCGAAGCCACGACAGCACTACCATGGAATCTGACCAACAGTGTACAACACAATCGAACGGTAAGGTATTGATAATTACATCCACGAGTTCAGCTAGAAGACACGCTGCAGAAAGCTCAAGTTTTGGTACCGTTAAACTTTTGAGGGGTGAAACTCTCGACTTAGAGCACAGCAATGATAACTTTACGACACCATCGAGTTCAGTACGAATGTATACGCAAACACCATAAGCAGCTAGGCTGGCATCACAAAATGCATGAATTTCTATTTTTGAATTTGGCGTTGAAACATAGCGAGGAAATGTGAAATAATGGATAGAATCAAATTTCGAAATATATTCGAGCCATGACAAATGTAACGATTGTGGGAGACTTTCATCCCACTGTAGTTGAAGCTTCCATAAATGCTGCATGAAGATTTTGGCCTTTGTGATGACTGGACCAATTAAACCGAGAGGGTCATATAGACGAGCAATTGATGATAAAATGGATCGTTTATTTATAACTTTACAATTATCAACAGGTGTAAACGAAAAGATGAAGTTATCACTCTTTGGATCCCAAACAAGTCCAAGTGTTTTGGTAACATCTGTTCCGTCTTTAAATTTTAAAAATTGTTCACATTGATCTGGAGGTACTTCATTCAAGACTGCAGGAACATTTGAACACCATTTCCTTATGAAAAAATTGCCAGTTTGTAGTAAAGCTGCTACCTGTTGCCTTATCTCCATAGCCTCTTCGACAGTGTCACCACCAGAAATCATGTCATCTACATAAAAGTCACGTCTTACTATTTTAGCAGCCAATGGAAATTTACCTTCTTCTTCAGTTGCGAGTTGGTGCATGGTGCGGATTGCCAAAAATGCAGCGGGCTTTGTACCGTAGGTAACAGTGTTTAATTTGTATGTCTTTATCTCCTCACTTTCATCTGCTCTCCACAGTATACATTGTAAATAGTCATCTGGGTAAGACAATCGAACACACCTGTACATTTTACAAATGTCTCCACTTAGGGCAACCTTAAAAAACCGATACCGCAATAGGGTGTTAAATAGTTTGGGCTGAATAGTTGGACCAGCGTACAAAATATCGTTGAGCGACAAACCACTGGTTGTTTTTGCAGAGCCGTCAAAAACGACCCTTAATTTTGTAGATGTGCTGTCTATTTTATGCACACAGTGATGTGGGAGAAAATATTTCTTTGGTTCGCTCTGTGGAGAAATTAACGACATGTGATTTAATGCAATGTACTCACTCATAAATTCTGCATATTGTGCTTTAATATCCGGGAGCTTTTTGAGTTTCCTTTCCAGAGTCTTAAATCGATGTAGAGCTCGGCTATACGACTCGCCAAGTGAATCCGCACCACGCCCTTCGATCTGAGGTAACCGCACAGAAAACTCGCCAGTATTAAGACGGACTGTGTTTTCCAAAAAGTGATTTTCGCAATGAATGTCTTCAATTGATAGTGGATTGATTTCAAAATTGTTTTCAACTTCCCAAAAACCTTTTATGATGGAACACAATTGATTCTCTTGCTCGAATGTATTACAACTGACAGCCAACGACCTGTAATGTTGGGTACGAAAACCACCACCAGCAACTACCCAACCTATTAATGTTTTTTGCAGCACCGGTAGATTATCAGCTAATTTGACTTGTCCAACTGACATTAAATCAAAAAACAACTCGGCACCTATTAAACCATCGATACGACCACATTTGTCAAAAGAGGGATCTGCGAGCTCTATATTTTTGGGAATATTCCATTCTGGTCTATTTCTGTTAAAATCAGGTTGGTAAT
Organism: Lucilia sericata; assembly: GCF_015586225.1. Classification (NCBI taxonomy): domain Eukaryota; kingdom Metazoa; phylum Arthropoda; class Insecta; order Diptera; family Calliphoridae; genus Lucilia; species Lucilia sericata. The sequence goes on from NW_023996801.1 coordinate 19,917, forward strand.
CCGTTATGCTAGGGACGACCATCGCAGTTAGCGTGGTTGAATAATCTCCATGTAAAGATTTTATTACAATATCAACAGATTTATCTATAGTATAACCTCCATCGCCAATTCCAGAGATACTTGCCTGAATCCGATTGCATTTTAAACAAAGTTGATTTACGAAGCGTCTTGTGATTAGGCTGAGTTGCGATGCAGAATCTAATATAATACGACAAGGTACAAAAAATCCGAATTGATTTTTTACCATAACAATTGCAGTAGCCAGCAAAACATTCGAGGATGGCGTCTTTGTGAAATGAGGTGGGCCAGAAGAAATCAGTACTGCTTGCGAAGTAGTTGGAGCTGTTTGATCCGCCGAAGATTTTGTGGGTTCATCTGTCTTAACCTTCTCGATGTGCAACATTGTGTGGTGTTTCAAAGAACACTGTTGGCAATTACCTGAGATACAGCTGTTGAGCATATGCCCTTTTTTTAAACAATTTAGGCATAACCTCAGTCTTTTTGCTTCTTTAAAACGGAGGGAAGGGGACAAATTTCCAAAAAGTGAACATTTAGTGATGAAATGATCTTTGGAATCGCAAAATGTGCACAAAGCCGACGAAGTGGCGGTAGAGACATGAACATGACGATATTGTTGATGAAGTTTTTTGGAGCCAGGTGGGTTTGAGGACTTACTTAAAGCTGAGTTTTCTAAATTCTCAACCATACGACACCTGCGTTCTAAAAATGTTGACATTGAGTTCCAGGTTGGTAACTCATTAATTGACAAGTTCTCCTCCCATTTCATTCGAGTCTTCGTGTCCAATTTTGTTGACACTAAATAAATTAAAAGCCCGTCGGCAATTTGTTGTTGATTACCGATCGTTTGCATAGCACGTAAATGTGCATTTAATTTATCACTCAAACGACGTAAGCTAACAGCTGAACCGTTTTCAACACAATTTAAGGAAAATATCTCTTTGATGTGAGTTTGGAAATTTAATAGCTTATTGTCAAAACGATTTTTTAACAATAACAAAGCTTCCTCATAATTTGCATCGTTGAGTTCCAATGAAACTATAGTGTCGAGGGCAGCTTCGCCTAAACTTGCACGTAAATAGTGGAATTTTTCTAGTTTGCTTAAATCATTGTTGTTATGTATAACGGTCTTGAATAACGAAAAGAAATTTGGCCATTCCGAATAAGCACCAACGAATTTTGGTAATTGAATTTCGGGAACTTTTGTTTTACGAAGCGATGTTTGAGAATATGGCGACTCATCGAGCGAAAATTGGCGCAATGTTGAACTACGCGGGTTTGAATCAAACTTACGAGTGGCATTGAGTTGGCGAGTTAACTTAGATTTAACATCAAGCTACAACGAGACGAAACACATGCGATCAGTACCATCCAACTCGCTGATTTCATTTTCTTCGATGATACTTTGTGCCATTTCATAGCTTTTATTAACCTCCTCGATGTAGCTCAAGCGAACGGACAGCTCCGCGTCATCATACTCCTTTAGCTGAGATGGGGTTAAAGTTTGGTTCAAATTCTCTAGCTGCTTTATCATTGCAGTAGCTTTTGTTTTAAAGGGCAATAAGTTCTGCGAATGTTCTGCTTCCTCGATGTCGGCAGATTTTTCAGGTTGATTCGTTGACATGGCGAACAAAATGTATATCGTCTATGGAGTAACAAGAACGCAACACAGATCTAACGAAAACGACACGACGAATTCACAAAGATGGACTACAATAAAATAATTAATATCCGAATTGATATTAATTAACAATATCCGAATTGATATACAATAATAAAACCGATCACGTCGGGGTCACCAATGTTTGTGTCTGCAATAGTTTTTGCAGGCAATGAAAATGCAAAAAAAAAGCGAAAATTATTATAAGCTAACTTCTTTATTGAAGTGCTAAAAATCGAATGACAAAATAATTTCTTTTAAAACAATACAAGAGTTAATACAAAAATTTACATAAAATAGCCCAAAAACCGTAATGCATATATATTTACAATCAGGTAGTTAAATATGTTTAAATAATACAATCTATCATACATATATAACTATGTCTCTGAGATAGTGTACTCTGAGATATTGCATTATGAAAATATTGCACTCAGAGAATGCAAGTAAAAAGTGGAGACTTTTTATGTACGTAAGTATGTATAGTTACAAGTATGAACAAAGTAATGAGGAAAAGTAATAAACAAATTTTAAATATGTAAATATTGATATAATATTGTATGTAAATATATATGCATTACTTTTAGAAATTTATTACGGTTTTTTAAGAAACAAAACATAAGAGCAAAAAATAAGACAAATTTTATAAAGTTGACCAGGAGCGTATCTGCCATCAACATACTATTTTAGGAATAAGTTAACAACTCTAAACGGCTTCCATTTCCATTATTTTTAAACGAAGTCTAATATCTTAATTGGTTTAGGAGTTATAAGCATTTAAAGACTTTTTCAAGTTGTACGTTTCGGCTTTCATTTGATAAACATTGCATTTTTAACCTATTTAGATTTATTTGAGTTAAATCTTATCTTTCAATATTTTTTAAACTATTAGCGCGTTTAGGTCCTGTTTCTAGATTACGTATGATCACATTGAGCTAAAATTTTATTTGTATTTCATTATCGTAACAAAAACAAAATACATTAAAAGTTTTACTTAAAGTATTCAAACGCTATCTGGAATCATTATATTGAAATTAATACTACTGTTTTATACATAAATAATTTTTGACTTGGGTCACTCGACACGAAATTGCCCATATATGATATTTAATATTGAAATCAGATATTTTTAAACCCACCTTTTTTAAATAAATACAATTTTATTAATTTTCATATAGCTTTGGATTTAATTATTCTAATTATAGGTACTTTCTTAGTTATTAACACCAGGTCTTTCTATGACCTATCATATGATACTAATATTCTTAATATTGAGCATGCCGTTCCCAAGATATTAAACCTAAGTAGATAGTTTTTGAACGTGTATAACTCCTTAATTAGAAGAGAGCAAAATAGTATTGCAGTATTAGTGTTAGTGACTGTAAATAATTTTAAAAATAATCCATGGCTCGTAATTTCCAATCTTTATAGATGGTTTAATTCCAAGTTATTTAAAAAATGTTCATGAAAGGTAATGTTTTTATTGATTAAAAACAATAAATTAATTAATGAATGTTTAATTATTTTATTTTTTTAGAAAGTAGTAGCTAATATTGTACCCCCTATTAAAATACTTCTAACCGAATTAAAATATAAAAAAGGGATCTGGTTAGTTATAGTTATATATGTCTTATTTCATCACGCGGTTCCATTAAAAATGTCGATTATTTGCAGAAAATGTAAAAAATGGATCTGACAGTTTAAACTTTGGTGGTAAATGTATTGGACATAAGAGAATCCTATTTTATTGCTTCCTAAAGTATAAGAGGTAATTTCAATAAATACAAAAGTATGTATATTCAATATTAATTATAACATTATTTTTATTTATTTTGTTGAAGGATTAATGCGTTCCAAAATATAACTCTTACAATTTGATGGATTGATCATAAAATTTATGAAGAATTACAAAAATATTTTAGAGTCCAACGTTTTACAATTTTTGGAAGTACACCAGTCAGCAGTTGGAATATTAATACAGATTTCCTGAAAATTATCTTATTATAAGGTAATTATTCTAAATTTTTGATACATATGTACATTAGACCGACTCACTCTGTATGGAAAGCAAAAACGTGTTTTTGTTACCCCTCTCAAAATGTTCCTTGCTTTGTTTTATGATGATTCCCAAAATATTTTAAATCTAGGGATGACCGTTCGTGAGCTGGACCAAATTAAAAAAAGGTATTTTGGAATTATTTTTTTTAAATTTTTGTTTGTTTTGAAACAAAATATCCAATACGGGGTATCGTTTAAAAGATATTTTAAAGCCGCGTCCAATGATGTATTAATCATAAATAACCGTCTGCTTATAATTGTCATATTCCAAAATATTTAAATTGTTAGGCTTTTCACTAAGAAAAATAAAATGTATGCTTCAAAAAACCTTTCAACTGATACCACATACTATATATATTGTTTAAGAAATACTGTATAATTTAAAACAAAATAACTAAAAAGGGACTTTTTTGTAACCGGTTCAGCTCACGAACGGCCATCGAGAGACTAGAAATATTTTGGGAACCATTATAAAACATAACAAAGATTTTTTGAAGCTGGGTTAAAATATTTAATTTAACATGAAGAATCGTGTTCCCATACGATATTTTCTTTAAAACTGTCCAGCTCACGAATGGACAACACTTAACCGAAAATATTTTGGGTAACATCATATTACATAAGAGCGAATATTATGAGGGGAGTAACTCAAGCACCATTTTTTGTGAGTCGGTCTAATGTACATATATTACTTTTTTTGTTAAATCAATTATTTTTATACCCACCATCAAAAAAGATGGGGGGTATATTGATTTTGTCATTCCGTTTGTAACACATCGAAATATTGGTCATAGACCCACAAAAGTATATATATTCTGGGTCCTCATTAAATTCTAAGACGATCTAGCCATGTCTGTCCGTCCGTCCGTCTGTCTGTCTGTCTGTTGAAAGCACGATAGAGTCCGAATGGAAAGAGCTAGAGAGTTGAAATTTCACATAAATATTTCTTACAGGTAAGGTTTGTTGGTATTGAAAATGGGCAATATAGGTCCACGTTTTCGTATAGCCCCCATACAAGTGTCCCCTCGAAAAGCAGCTTTAACAGCCATAACTTGTTTAAAAATACGAATATAGCGATGAAATTCGACATAAGTAAGTATCTTATGATTCAAAATCACTATGCAAAATTTTATGAGGATCGGTCCATAATTGACCCTACCCCCCATATAAGGTCCCCTTCAGGAAATGACTTTAACGCTCATTACTGGCTTAAAAATTCTAGTATATAGATGAAATTCGACATAAGTAAGTTTCATATGAGTCAAAATCTATCTAAAAAATTTTATGTTGATCGGTCCATAATTGACCCTACCCCCATATAAGGTCCCCTTCAGAAAATGACTTTAACGCTCATTACTGGCTTAAAAATTCTAGTATATAGATGAAATTCGACATAAGTAAGTTTCATATGAGTCAAAATCTATCTAAAAAATTTTATGTTGATCGGTCCATGATTGACCCTACCCCCTATATAAGGTCCCCTTCAGAAAATGACTGCAACGCTCATTAATGACTTAAAAATACGAGTATAGCGATGAAATTCGACACAAATAAATTTTATACGAACCAAATTCTGTCTACCAAATTTTATGAGGATCGACCCATAATTGACCCTACCCCCCTATATAAGGTCCCCTTCAGAAAATTACTTTAACGCTTATAACTGGCCTAAAAATACGAATATATAGATGAAATTCAACATAAGTAAGTTTCATTCGAGTCAAACGAGGTTTGATGGTGGGTATATAAGATTCGGCATAGCCGAATATAACACTCTTACTTGTTTCTACTATTTTAATTTTAATTATTTCAATAAAAACTATAAAATTTCATTTTATTTAGACTTATTTTTATAGATTTTATTTTGGTGAGTATAGAAATAGAAGAAGAGAAAACTCATCTTCTGGAAGACGAGAATACTCATCTTCTAGAAGAAGAGAAAACTCATCTTCTAGAAGACATACTTTTCTTCTAGAAGAAGAGAAAACTCTTCTTTTAGAAGATAAGATAGGAACACTTCTAGATGATACCAAGTTATCACTTCATGAAGTGACTTCCCAGTTACATCTAGAAGAGTCTTTGGCAATACCTTACTTCCAAGAGTCATCTAGAAGTTTCTTCTGCGGGTCTTCCAGAAGTATCTTCCACGTTACTCTTAGACGTTCCCCAGCTCGGCATCAGTTCTTCCCGACTGGTGACAAGAATTCTTATACATCCGCAACATCGCTGGCGAGCTTTTAGTTTGGAAGTTTCACACGGGTAACTTCCGCAATAGAAAATGTTTGTAGGGTTGCCTTGTGTATATTGTTTTTGTTTCTTAGTGTATTCGTATGTTTGGATGTCTGTTGGTTTCATTGCGTTGTGTATTTTGTTTTTGTTTTTTTGTGTATTTCGTTTCGTATGTTTGGATGTCTGTTGGTTTTACTGCCTTGTGTATTTTGTTTTTTGTGTGTTTATTTCGTTTAGCGTTGTTGTTGTTTATTTTGTTTTGCTATTGCTATAATAATGATATAGTCGGGAAAATGAAATAAATTTGAATTTTATAAAATTGGGTAGGGTATATAAGATTCTGCACAGCCGAATATATCACTCTTACTTGTTTTTTCAAATATTTGTTACGATTATTGCATAATAATATTTAAAATAATTCACTTCTAAGTTTAATTTATAGTGTAAATTATAAATTACAATAAACATATACAAAAAGTTTTCGTGAGAATTTCTTAAAATTTCACATCTCAAAACTAAATTTTTGCAGTTCTCTATAGAAATTAATCTTTAAAGTTCTTTAATTATAAAAAAATGCAAAATAGAAGAAAAAATGCCAAAAATGCACTTTTAATGCTAAAAATTTCTAGCAAAACACGAAAAAGTGCTAAAAAGCATCTAGCACTTTTTTCTAAAAAATAAGTGCAGCCGCCGTAAAAAAAGTGCTAGAATTGCACTTTAAATGCCGTTATGGCAACACTGGTCCTATGCAAGGTTCCTTTCAGAAAATCACTTGAACACACATTACTTATTACTAAATTACGATATAGATACAAAATTTGACTGAAATGTTGTTTTATGTACAGAAATTTAGCTTAAAGATTTTTTTTACGATCGGTCTATAATTGGTCATATCTCCCATACTAGGTCCTGCCCCTAAAAGCACTTTAACCGTATTTAACTAGTTGCATTATCAATTTGTGTAGAACAAAATTATATATATGGTTTTTGAAAATCCTTAAATCTTTCACAAACATGCATACATGCACATTATTAAATATCGTTAAAGCATATTTAAGGGTGCTATAAAAATATAAAAGAAAATGTAATGTTCAATAAATTTTGGAAATGTAACGGGTTTAAGCTGTCTAAATCTTGGGGTTTTTCTATTTAATACATGAGAAAGCTTATTTCTACAAATATTTAATTAATTAAAAAAGTATTAATATAAAAGTAGCTGGTGGAGGGTATTTAAGATTCGGCTCAGCCGAATATAGCACTCTAACTTGTTTATTTTTTTGTTTAACGCATATTTTACCGCTAGTTATTGTTTCATTGTCATGTCATGTTGAGTTGGATTCATTACAGAAATGGATAATTCACCAGTATAATTATGTATTACGCAGTTTGGTAAAACAGCACCAAATTTATTTTGTTTATTTTCAATGAATATACTTGTGGCCTTAGGAAAGTTATTATAGGTAGATATAAAACCAACGTAATTTGAAGGGATAACTGTAGCTTCTTTAGCCCACAATTTAACATCAGTTATCAGTGGTAGTATTGTTTTTCACAGTATTACGGGAATTACTTGGCATCGAATTCATTGTAACATTTTTATTTTTGGCTGGGCACATATTCTGTACATGACCTTCTTGGTGACATTTGAGGCATTTTATAGGCGCGTTACAAAACTTTTTGACATGGCCAACACCTTCACAACGGTAACATTTTAATGTAGACGCTTCAGCTTTACAAAATTTGTGATTTCATCACGATATTTGTGTTAATATGAGAATTTTGGACATTCAAGTCATATTTGTGCATACAAATATAATATGAATAGAAATCATACTACCAACGATCAGTCGGTCCACAATTGGTCATAGCTCCCATGTAAGGTCCACTTCCAAAAATCACTTAAACGCACATATTTCATTGATAAATAAAGCTTTTGTGATAAAATTCGAGCTGAATATGTTTTGTGTACATACAAATCATTCTACCAAATTTCTTTTCGGATCGGTCCATTATTAGTCATAGCTCCCATATAAGGCTCACTTCCGGCAATCACTTAAACTAAACGCACATATTTAATTGTCAAATAAAGGTATCTTGATAAAATTCGACACAAATATGTTTCGTCTATATATGAATCAATTGGTTATAGCTCCCATATAGGGTCCACGAAAATCCGAAAATCACTTAAACGAATATGTTTCTTTGATAAATAAAGCTTCAGAAAATCACCCAGATGCTCATATTAATATCGATATACATATGTATGTATTTATTACAAGGTTTTGATTGTTAATTCGTATTTTTTATTAAGTTTTATCAATTCCTGATTTAATGAATGGAAATTTTCAAAATCTCACTTTTTCAAAATATTATCTTCCAATCCCTCTTTCTAATCACTCGGATCCCCCTTTTATTCAATAACCATATGGTCACGTTAGTCATAACGAATCCAATAAAAGGAAAGGAATCCTTCAAGTACAATTTCATACATATTTTCTTTTTTATAACAAACTTCAACAATTATGTATTGAAATCATAAGAAAATCTTCAGCTTTGTTTAAAAAAATATAAATTAAAAAAAAAAAAATAAATTCATGTTGTGCCACTTCATTTATTGATCTTCAAAAACATCACCCGTAATATTACGAACTTCGCTATAAATGGGTTTGAATGTAACTATACCCTCTTATTTATTTTTGTCAATTCTTTACCTTTAGTGTCTAGTAGACCACCAATTTGTGTTAAATTGCAATCCCGTTGTACAATGAAATCCAGCATTGTCGATTCCATTAGAAAGGCGTAGTTGCTCTCTTTCACTCTTTTGATACCTTCATCATAGGTGCTAGTTAGGGCACTAGGCTTCTTTTTATTATCCATATTACGCCACATTTTACGGTACGTTTCAATGAGGGAATCTCGAAAAAAGGTCATTGTCGAGCCACTATCCAAAGTACCGTACGAAATTTCTGTTTGACTAGCCAAGTCTTCAGCATTTTCAATGGGAGTAGTCATACGTTCAACTGTTAAAAATGCTGCCAAATTCGCCGTATACGAAGCAATAATTATAAGTGTGAAGAACCACCAAATAGCACTTATTATACGTGTCGAAATGGCTCGTGGAGACAAGTCAGAACCTTGCTGCATTAAGGTACCAATAGTGAACCAAAAACTATTTGCTAAGTTGAAATCAGCATTTTTACTATTAATGCATATGTTGGTCCTATTCCTGTTATGCTCAATCGGTGAAAATTTCGCTACTACATAGATGGTACAAGAAACTAAAAAATATGCCGCCAATACATAAAGCCATATGTCAAATGCCAAGGGATTCATAAACGAAAATAATTTCGTTGGTGGTGTTGTTGGAACCTTAAAAAGAATACTTATGCCTAGATTCATAAATGGTTTCGTAAAATCTATAACACTTTCCCGTGCATGCGTTATAGTCATGGGAGCCACAGCCAAATCAGCTTTCTGAAAACAAATAAAGCATTTTTGTTAACACATATTTGTAAACAACTAGGTTTTTTGTAGTATACTATCTGAACACAGTACAATTATCATTACAAAATTTTAAGCTTTATCCGAATAAGTTTTCCCTTACTGGATATTATTTTACTTAAAATATTTTTGTTTCTTAAATACATATGTAATACACACTTGTTCAATTCACAATCAAGTTGTATATTGTACCTACTAAGGTGTAGTAACAGTGATTGTGAACAGAACTTTGCAGCAAGTTATAAGTTTATGTTCTCAATGAAAAAAAACTATCAAACAAACATACATACATAACAATGTCAAAAGTTAACAAGTAAGAGTGTTATATTCGGCTATGCCGAATCTTATATACCCACCATCAAGCCTCGTTTGACTCGAATGAAACTATTTTTCTGAAGGGGACCTTAAATAGGGGAGTAGGGTCAATTATGGGTCGATCCTCATAAAATTTTGTAGATAGAATTTGGTTTGTATTAAATTTATTTGTGTAGAATTTCATCGCTACACTCGTATTTTTAAGTCATTAATGAGCGTTGCAGTAATTTTCTGAAGGGGACCTTATATGGGGGGTAGGGTCAATCATGGACCGATCCTTATAAAATTTTTTAGATAGATTTTTGACTCGTATGAAACTTACTTATGTCGAATTTCATCTATATACTAGTATTTTTAAGCCAGTAATGAGCGTTAAAGTCATTTTCTGAAGGGGACCTTATATGGGGGGTAGGGTCATTTATGGACCGATGTGATTTTGGATAACAAGAAACTTACTTATGTCGAATTTCATCGCTATATTCGTATTTTTAAACAAGTTATGGCTGTTAAAGCTGCTTTTCGAGGGGCCACTTGTATGGGGGCTATCCGAAAACGTGGACCGATATTGCCCATTTTCAATACCAAACAAACCTTACCTATAAGAAATACTTATGTAAAATTTCAACCCTTTAGCTCTTTCCATTCGGACTCTATCGTGCTTTCAACAGACAGACGGACAGACATGGCTAGATCGTCTTAGAATTTAATGAGGACCCAGAATATATATACTTTTGTCTATGACCAATATTTCGATGTGTTACAAACGGAATGACAAAATCAATATACCCCCCATCTTTTTTGATGGTGGGTATAAAAAAGCAAATAATATTAAATTAATTAAACAATCAAAATAAACCAAATTAATTTCTTTGAATTTTAAATTCTTTTATTTTGAATTGAATTTTTTATTTATATGCTGAAATAAACAATAGACAACACTAAACTTTCTTACAACATTCGAAAAACATATGTATTAAAAATTGTCGTAAGAGTTTGTTATGACTATGTACTGTAGCAGCTGCTGACATACTACGCATACAACGCTACAACATCGATTGTGAATTGAACAATGATGTATATAAGTTTACATTAAATGAGATGTGCTACGACCACTATTTGTAATCCACCAATTTATAACATAGGCATTAATACCCCGTTCACATTATGCAATTATTCGTAATTCACGCTCTCATTCATCATTCAACCCCCAATTACATACATGATTGGTCATACAAATTACGTTTGAATAACATACGAATGAATGAATGTCATCTCTAATTTTTATCGGTTATTTATCATAATCAGCTGTTTGTTTTCATTGGTTGGAGACAAATAAAAAACAAGTTCAAGTGCTATATTCGGCTATGCCGAATCTTAAATATATATGTTATAGTAAAAAATAACATGTGACAAAATTCATCGAATTATTTTTTGTAGTTTCTGAGAAAACGACTTAAGAATTACGAAAAAATCTTAGGACAACAATGAATATTTTCAGTGAATTTGCTTGATTTAATTTGCTTAGTTTTAACGTGAGCGTGTTTTAACCAGACAGACAGACGGACATAGCTAGATCGACTCAGAATTTGATAAGGACCCAGAATATATATACTTTGTTGGGTCACAAATGATTGACAAACTTATATGCACCTTCTATCACCACTTATGGTGGTGGAGGGTATAATAAAATCACAAAATATGCAAATAAATAGAAAATATATCCCAACAAACCAAGCCATAATCAAAATATAACTACATTTTAAAATAAAGTTATAATAAAGAATTTTCTACAACATTTCATAAGGATACTTATGATGGGGTTATTTTAATGGAAATTATCAATACTTTTAAAATAATGCTTATACAAAGTTTTACAAATGTGATTGTAAAAGTCTAATGATCGCAATAGTTTTTATCAGTGTAATTTTATAAAATTAAATAAAAATAATATACAATTTGTGTTTAAAAAATGTAATTTAATTAGTATATTAAAAATGCCACATACTTCAATCATGTTTCAAAAACTATTTTTCAGTAAGCTTATTTCATAATTGCTCTTCTGAGCTTGTTGTAAACTGCAACTAGGAATAGTATCACAAGGGTTCAATTTATTGATAAAATAATTGTTAACAAGCCTTTTACAATATTGTTTGGATTGTATTTTTGTATCATACACACACTAATATTCC
>NW_023996802.1:0-32386 GCF_015586225.1 Lucilia sericata
TGATTTTATTTAAGTCAATAACTTTTAAATTTTCGTTTAGTTTTAAGTTTTAGCTTTAAGTTTTAGTTATTAACTTATTAATTCTTTTAGTTTTAAGTTTTAAATTAAGTTTTTAGTTATTAACTTTTAAATTTACTTTAGTTTTAAGTTTTAACTTAACCTTTTAATTTCGTTTAGTTCTACGTTTTAGCTTTCAGTTTTTAGTTATTAACTTATTAATTTACTTTAGTTTTAAGTTTTAAATTTAAGTTTTTAGTTATTAACTTTTAAATTTACTTTAGTTTTAAGTTTTAACCTTTTAGTTTTAGGTTTTTAAGTTATTAAATTTTAACTTTCACTAATTATTCCAATCCACTGTTTAGTTTTATTTCCTCTTATGATTTAATAGCCACGTTACCACATCTTACCTCTCGGTCTTCAGAACGAAAAAAGGACCGAACTTTCATTTTAGCTCCCCAAGACACCTTCGGGGACGCCACAAAATGTCTCCCTCATTTCTATATACCTTTTATTTTCAGCTATTTAATTCCCTAACAAAGTATTTATTATTGTTCTTCTTCTTTTGCTTCTTTTTTTCTTTTTCTCAAATGTCAACTGACATTTGGCGTTACCAACTACTTGTGTTTGTTCAAGCACAGGGTGCACATGACAACCCTACCACTCCTGTGTTTCTCTGCGAACACAGGATGGGGGGGAGGATATTTCAAAATTCTTCAAATTTTCCTTAATTAAATTACTTGTGGGGAATTTGTGGGCATTTTCTATGAATTCAAAAAAAAAAAAAAAAAACATCTGGCAACTTACTTTCATTTCTAGTTATAAATACAACACTGTGTGTAAAGTATTACTTTCAACCCTCTGGCAACCCCAACTGATCCTGAATGAACAGCTGAATACAAATGTATATGACTGAACGTACGCTATGCGTAAGCGTGTTTTGTAAAATTACACGCGTTTATAATGTTATCAATGGCGGCTGCAGATAATGAGGTAAGTAATGAATATGAAATAAAATAAAAAGTTAAAATATTTTATAGGATTTACAATTTAACATAAAATAATATTTTCGCTTTCTTTTATTCTAGGATTCTATGGCGGATGGAGCCCATTACTATGGATTTAAGGTAAGTAAACTAAAGAGAATTCATTAATGAATGAAAAACTAATGCGTAGTAAATTATTTTCTTTCCAGGGTGCAGTTACAATGAAGACGACGGACGACCATCGACTGTAATCACGTTTGGTTTATAGGAAAAGGTAAGTAAACTGAATTTAATGAAAATTACAAGTGCAAAACAAGTGAAGGAAAGAAATTTAGTGAAATAAAAGGGTGCGGAATGTACATAAAAAGCTTAAAAGTGAAAATCGAAAATCTACGAACCTAAAATACAAAAATAACAAAAGGGTTTGCCAAAAAGGTGTGTAAACAGAATTTGTGTTCGAAATGTGTTCGATTACACGGACGGTACGTAACGTAAAGTAAATTTTGGTTGCTATATATATTTTATTAACGACTTTAACGCCATAAAAGAAAATAAATTCAGAAAAGTGTTTAAGCTGTGCGTGTACGTAATGTGACGTAACGTAACGGAACGAAATTTATTAAAAACGGACATCCGAGTTGGAATTGAAGTTAAAGTGTTGTAAATATTTGCCAGAGTGGAATTTAATGAGAAATTTTGATCTTAGAAAATACAGTGAGTAACAATAAAAATAAAAAATAAAAATATTTTGTGGCAAAATTCAATCAATTGTTTTGATATAATTCAGTGTAGATATATAATTCAGTGTAGAATATACTTGAACAAATTTTTACCGTGTGCGACAAAAGTGAATGACAAGATAACATCTAAAAAGTGTTAAGTGAAAATATTTACATTTACCAAATGTTTGCTGGGAAAAGTTAATCTTTTTAAGCTTTTGAGTAAATTACAGTGAGTGATACACATGTGTTCAACAAAAAAAAAGTACAATGCCAATCGTGACGCAACCGTATCGTATCGTAACGAAATCGTTATTTAATGAAATCCTTCCTAAAAAAAAAAAAAAATAAAATCCTAATTCTGATGATAATTATAAAATTTTAGATCTGATGATAAATTTTCACCGTGCAGCGTGGAATTTGAATAAAAATATTTTAAAATTCAAATTGAAACAACAACTAAACAAAAAAAATCGAAATATACAACTATTCAAACTCTGAAATCATATAAAGTTCTTGTTTTCCGATAACAATGAAGCAAAAATTTAACTCAATCAAACTTAAATGAAAAAATCAAAAAAAAATCCGTTTTTTTTTTTCCTCAAAAAAAACTTGAACCTACATATCTATAGAGCCAATGAATTCGATTTGAAATAACTAATTCTATTTTATATATTTTCTTTTTTCTTTTCTTTTAACTACCATTTTAGATTATTAACTTCACAGCCAGGGGAAAGTCTAAATCCATAAGGACTAAAATTCAACCAACCAACCCACTGAAAGGTAATTCCAAAAATAGTTTGTTTTTTTTTTTCTTTCATTAGATTTGACTTAAAATTCGAACGAACCAAACTCTAAAATCCGAAAAAGCAATTAATCCAATTTAGTATTCTAGCAACAAAATTTAAATGAAATTTAATTTTATAGCTATTCCTAAAAATATAAAACTTTAAATTACTTGCTAGGACTGAGGACATACAAAGACTAAATTCACCACAGATTCGCCGGTCTGCTTCTGAAATCCATGGCGAGAGATACCCTCTGTATATCCCCAAAAAAACTAACAATATTCAAAAAGCGTGTACTAAAATCAGCAGGGCAAACTCAAAACTTAAGACACTCTACAATTTAATTTTCCTTTAGAGCTAAAAGGTAAGTAAAGTATGAGTATGAGATCATCCAAATCCCATGAAATTAATTTAACAAATGATTAGTTTCCTGAGGCAAAAAAAGTAGGATTATAAGGACTAAAACCACCAGAAATGTTATGATTTTCGTCTTACATTCCTGGCAAATGATACCCCCTATAATCCTCCTGAAATTGTTTAAATCAACATTGTAGTATCCAGATAAATTCAAAATAACTGATACCTTACAAAATCCCACAGGTGATGGACTTCAATGGCCTATAAAGCATGGACTGTCATCCGGTTAAATCATTCCTAGCTGACTGGCAGGTATTTATATTAAGTGTATACACCGCAAATTCATCGACTAAAATTAACAATCCACAAATGAGTAAAACCGATTCTCTTTCTTCCAGAATCTGCGGCTTCTGAACCAGCTTCCAACTAAATTAAAATAAACTCGACAGTCAGCTGCAATGTTCGGTGAGTGACTAGTTTAAGATATATACCTAATCATATTACACACCTTAGTACCCTCAGACTTCTACTCCTCGAGATTTTATCCTAGCTGAGCTTAGTTAACTTACCACTAGGTTTAAATATATATAGAAGACAATACTATCATATAGTAGATACAGATTTTTAGTACCCTTTGTTACTTTAACAAAGCTTATTAAAATTATGTTTGTTTTCCCTCAGAAAAATAATGATCCCAACTATCAGTTAGTAATCTTTTATGAATATTGTCATCAGTGAAAATCAACTGATAGCAATAACTCTCTTATGATTCCTTGCAATCATAAGTACATTTATTTACTTTTACCTCGGCTCGCTGTAAAACGGGCTCAGAAAGTGTTATTGGCTTAGATGTCTAATAACCTCTGGCTTCTTAATGGCACGGATCCAGTAGAGCTTAAGAGGTTGCATTATTTGGCCAGTAACCGGTTACACATGTAACCACCTAAGAAACGTCTGCTTGAGCTGAGGTAAATAAATAAAACCTTATTGCAATCCGTGTCTGATTTACTCTGATGGTCGATATGACATAAAAGCTTGACCAATTTCAGGATAGCGCATAATTTCTTAGAGGATCCCAAACGTAATCCACAGCCAAGATAACAATCTGAGGGGGAAATTAACAGTTATTAAAATACCATTATGAGATATTTAAGTAAGTTACTAACCTTTTTATTTTATGGGGAACCCTAAAACGAAGATCGTCAGACGCTTTGAACTTTCAGGATTAGGACCACCAAGGATTTTAGGCTATTGTTTTAAATCTTTTGCATGAAATACTCCTAACCTTACACCCTGAAGGTCTTCAACCTCATATAGACTGTTGCCTATAGGCCGAACTATTCTGCATTTTATAAATTTTCTTGCCAATTTAGCGTTGAAACTGTTCTTAAAGTCGCTCTGCTGGAAATTGCGACGAAAAACTTCTTGACCAGGTATAAATTTTACGGCACTACAACGTGTATTGTACTGTCTCTCGTTCCTTAAATGCGCTCGATGTAGATTTTCCCTTATTTTCTGCCTAGTCAAATCCATTTTCACCGACTTCGGGAGGATTTCCGAATCAGGATCATTTAGAACTTGAAGCTTTCTAGCTAGTTTATATATGCTACCATGCGAAACCATATTCATTCCAAAAAGTGCGAAATAAGGGGTTACACCTATAGACGATTGGACAGAAGATCTTAACGAAAATTCGATCTCCGACAAGTATTTGTCCCACTCAGAATGATCATTCTGTAGGTACGAACGTATTGCAGCCAAAATGGTTTGGTTTACACGCTCGGATGCGTTGGCTTGAGGCGAATGAGTTGCAGTTCTCAGATGGGTAATTCCGAAATTTGTTACCATATCTTGGAATTCCCTACTGATAAACTGCTTCCCATTGTCCGATACTATCGTTTCCGGCGTACCAAATTTGTGAAAGACCTCAGAGATCATAAATCTAATAACGTTTTTCGAATTTGCTTTTGACATGGCTTTCAATAGGACGAATTTCGTCAAATGATCCAATACAATAAATATGAAGCAGTTGCCATTTTTCGATCTCGGATACGGCCCCAAAAAGTCTATGAAGAGCCGTTGAAAGGGTCGTTCTGAAATTGTTTCCGCTCCCATAGGAGGTCTCAGTGTAGCGTTTGACGGTTTTGACTCCTTGCACGTATTACAGTTTGCAACAAAAGCGCGAATCTGGCAATTCATATTCGGCCAATAGAAGTATTCTCTCACTCTTCTTAAGGTTTTCCCAAATCCTCCATGAGAAGTATGTGGTGGATTGTGGCATTTTTCTATAACCCTATTCGTCAGCTCCAACGGTACCCATAATTTCCAGGAAAAGTCTTCATTTAAACTATGACCATCGTACGGACTCACGCGTTTATAGACATAACTGTCTATGACCTTCAAATCAGGCAGGCGTTCGGCATTTTCCTGAACTTTGGCTACCAAGTCCTTATAATCACTACTCCTAAACGCTTCCGAATCGAGATCCAGACAATTGCTTAAATTCGTTGAAACTTCGTCCATATTATAGCGGGACAGAGCGTCAGGAACGATGTTCTTCGCGCCGGGGCGATGCTCTATGCTAAAGGCAAAAGATTGCAGATGCAGACTCCACCGGGCTAAACGACCACTCAAGTCCTTATGGGACATTAGCCATTTAAGGCTGCTGTGATCTGTGATAACCGAAAACGGCATGAGCTCTATGTAGGGACGGAACTTTTTAATGGCCAGTACTACCGCCAGACACTCTCTCTCCGTCACCGAGTAGTTCTTTTGGGCTGGCGTAAGTTTATGGGAGAAAAAGGCGATTGGATGTTCTCCCTCTTCATCATCCTTCTGGAAGAGTACTGCTCCTACTCCTAGATCCGATGCGTCACACTGCACGTAAAAGTGCTTGTTAAAGTCCGGGTGTACAAGCACAGGACTTGTGGTGAGGGCCACCTTCAAGTTATCAAAAGCAAGTTTGGCATCGTCGGGAAAGTTAAAAGATTTGGTTTTCTTTAGGGTATTAAATATAGGGGTAGAGATAGTGGCATAATTGGGAATGAACCTCCTATACCAACCGGTGACTCCCATAAAACTTCTAACCTGCCTAGCTGTCTTCGGATAAGGGTATTTCAAGATGACGCTAATCTTTTCGGGGTCAGGCCTTAATCTTCCTCTTCCTACTATATAACCTAAATATCTCAATTCTCTAAAGCAAAATTTACTCTTCGCGACGTTGATGGTCAAACCCGCCGATTCCAAACAACTAGATACCTCCTTCAGCAGACCCAGGTGAGTTTCAAAATCTGGCGATACTATTAGAAGATCATCCAGATAGACAAAAACTCTATCACGTAGCGCAGCTGGAATCACTTTATCCATTAAACGGCAAAGTCTTTGGGCTGCATTACACAACCCAAAAGGCATTACAGTAAAATGGTAAAGTGGTCTTCCTGGCACCGTGAATGCAGTTTTTTCTCTACTGGATGCATCTAACGGTATCTGCCAGAATGCATCTTTAAGATCTACGCTGGAAATAAAATACGTGTCCCCTAACCGGCTGAGCAGACCCTCAATGTGTGGCAGAGGATAGGCATCCTTGATCGTGAGGGCATTCAGCTTGCGAGCGTCCAAGCACAACCGATTCTTCTCGCCCCTACGGACGAGAGTAACCGGATGACTCCATGGACTATCGCTCTGCTCAATGACCCCAAGATCAAGCATCCTATCAAGCTCTGCGTACATTAGTTTCTGCACCGCTGGCGAGACAGGATAATGCTTGTCCTTCACCGGAGTCGCATCGCAGGTATCAATTATATGGACTTCAAGGTGAGTTCGTCCAAGACCGCGCTTAGAGTAACATGGGAATGATGATATTATTTGGTCTAATCTATACTGTTCCTGTTCTGATAGCAAATGGGTTTCAAATTTTTGATTGTCGTCCGGTTCCGGGCCTAGGTTAACGCCATTTGTGGTGAGGCTGGACACGTTTGCGAAGAAACCGAATTTACGCATAAAATCCACACCTAAAAACAGGGGTTTATTCAGGCTGGGTACCAAGTAGAAAGTAACTTCGCTGGAAATTTTATTGAATGTCAATGTTGTCTTAACACGGCCTACCATTCTATGCGGACTACCATCGGCAGTCTTAACAAACGAAAAAAATTTTGAAATTTGAAGTCCTGCCTTTTCCACAAAACTCAGGCAATCTTTCCCTAGACAGGTCACAGTCGCCCCACTATCTAGCAGACCTTCTATTTCGTTACCGTTTATAGATAATTTGACATAGAAACGTGTATCATCGCCTTCATACAATGATGCTTCCATTATTTCCCTTCGAATCTGCTTTCTTCTTTTATACCTTTCCCGTGCCTTCTTAATCTTACTCGAAACTTCACCAAAAATTCTTAACCTAGCTTGCCTGTACTCTTGTATTCTCTGATGTAGTGGTTTTATTTTATAAACATTTTGTGTTCCTGCCACAACTTTCCTATCTAAGTTTTCTAAAATCTGGATTCTGTTCATAGGCTCTATGATACTCTTACTGGGAGTGATTTTCACGTTTGGGTTGAACGAGTCTCCCCAGCTTGAGGCTTGTTCACCATCACGTTTCCCTGGCATTTCGGGCATTTGGGTGTAACGACATTATCCCGACCACATCTATAGCAAAATATTCTGCGTGTGGGTGCCGGACAATCCATAAAGCTGTGGCCAACTTGTTTACAGTTCCAACACACGTAACGGTCATTAGGGGTTATGGCTTCCACCTCCAAATCTGACACTGGAATTGGATCATCAAAATCAATTTCATGAATACGTTGTGCTGGTAAAGGACGATTCTGAAAAGTCTGCCTTTGGCTAAACAACAAATTCTCCGCCCTCTTGGCTTGCTGACAAAACTCATTCAGTGTTCCAATCTTAACCGAAAATAACAAGTGCGATAATGATGGCTTTAAGTTTGATTTCATTATTTCTATAAGATCCTTTTCGGAATAGGGTGATCGCTGCTGATTCCTTAGCTTCATTACGGCATTATAAAAATCTTCGAATGTTTCTTGCTGTAACTGTCGTCGGTCCATAATTTTCTTTTGTAATACGAACTCACTCTCGTACCGACGGTATTGAGTTAGGAATGCCCTCTCCAGATCTTCCCAGGATTGTATTGGGGTCAATTTACGGACATTCCAGTACCAATCCAGAGCTTGACCTTCCAAAAGGAGATGAAAACTGCGGCGGATGTCATTAAATGAGCAGTTATAGTCTTGGCGCAGCACGTCCACTCTAAATATAAAATCTTCTGCACTTATTGACTTATTTGTCCCATCAAACTTAATGCCCCATTTCGATAAATCGATCTTTCTGTTGTTGGTGAAAGTAAACTCAGGCGGTAGACTGGGAGCTGGTGACGAATGAGATGCGAAAATAGGAGCTTGCTGAGAATTTGGTTGTTGATTATTTGTTGCACCATATGGTGTTTGTTGTTGCATATATGGTTGTTGTGGCTCTTGAACTGGAAAACTATACGGGTGCTGTGATGGTAATTGCTGAGGACCAATGTTCCGTTGAGCCCCTGATTGTAATTGCGTTGGATTTGTATACACGGTATTTTGTGCCATATTTGGAGGATTTGTCGGTGCAGTCAAACGACTGACAGCTCGAGTTATCTCCTGCAACGTATTTTGCAAGACCAACGTCTGACGAGCCACCTCCTCACGAATAAGGTCTGCATTAGTAACTGCCCTATTGTTGGACGTCGGATCCGACGGCGCAGGGACCGCATTTTGCCGATATTCCTGTTGGACATTACGAGCAGTAATACTACTGTACTCTGGGGTAGTAATAGAAACATTTGATACACTCGAATCATTTGACCCACCAGTCCTATCTTGAGCCAATGTCATAAACTGTTGCACGCTTGGTGCTATGGGCGCCATAGATGTGGTGACCGTATTGGTATTTGGCGCGGAACTACCCGTTACTGAATTCGGAACAATTGTTTGATCCGTAGAACGCGGCATATTTTCTATGTTAACGACCGTGTCACCGGTACCTAACTGATTCCTATTTGAACGAGTTAAAACCATAACCCAAGCGAAAACAAATTAACTCACTTCACTGAAAATTACTTTGAATTTGAGGCAAGGTAATCACCGTAAGATATATATTAAAATAAAAATAAAATATTTTCACCAAAATAAAGAAAATTATAGAACAAAGTAAATATAAAATATATAAGAAAGTGCATATTAGGTAGCGATTGGATGTCAAAATGATGATGAGATAGGAGAGTAACAAAAAGGAAAAAGAAAAAGATGACTTCCTATCGTGCCAAAATAACTAATCTTCCAAAACTTTTATATTAATTTCCGAAAAGAGAAAAAGGAATGTTACTGTATACCAAGGGAACTTTACGTTAGAGAAAATCAAAAGTTGGAAACCTTGAGTAGCTCTGGTGATTGCAGCTGATGCCTATCGGCTGATATAGCAAAAGGACTAACCACCACAAGAACCCGGATTCCCCAAAAAGCACCAATAGAAAATTCACAAATTCCTATAGCAATTAGTCGCCTAATAATAACCGCAAAGGACTAAGACTTATCCGAATTTGAAAAGATTCTAGATACTTTAAAAACTACTTTACCTTACCCCCAAGTCGCAATTACGTTCGCCAAATTGACATATTGACGCAAGACCTACTCGGGATTCAATGGAGTAAAAATGAAAACTACATGAAAACTGAACTATTGGTAGAAAAATGAAAACAAATCCATCCTAATCAATCAAATGTCGCAACGCGTTAAGGACTCTGTATCCTACTCAACGGGACTTACATATCCTGACTAGAATTTAATAACTTGAAGAAAAAAAAAACAAAAAATCTCACTGTCGGGCCCCACGTTGGGCGCCATTTGTAGTACCGGCCAGATTGACAAACGACTTTTAACCTTACCTTTTCTGAGCTACCAGATCGAGCGGCGCTGGTAATTGCATTTGCCGGGCTATTACTCGCCGGATTGGGATGGGATCTTGCTCTACTGAAGCTCGTTGCCTAGGTACAAACAAAATACCAGCTAACTATAATAACTTAAATGAGGGACCCGAAGTGAGATTAACATTCCCTTTAACTCTCTAGCTATGGAACACTCTTACTTCCTTTTCCCTTTTAACTGAACGGCGGATGTTTAGCCGCAACAATACCCTCCCACAAGAGAACCATATGGCTCTCTATCCATGGTAACCTCTGGTAACTGTAGTTACCCCTAACGTTTCCTCTCCCATCTCACCAATCAAATCTTCATCCAATCACTTACCTTTAAATTTCTAATGCCACATCTCAAAGTACAAACTCATATTTCAATTTCTTTTCAACAACGTTATAAAATATTTTGTTTTATTTTAATAAGAAGAAATCCTAATACAAATTTTTAACAAAATTTATGTTTCAAGGCATCATTTTTAAATTAGAATTCATGAGTAAAAAGAAAAGGAAGAAATTTCAAAACAATATTAAATAGCTAATATAAAGGAATTAATTCAAATAACTAAGAAAACAAAGGTAACAATAACAAATTATGAAATGAATTTGATTAAATACTACTACAATTAGGTGAAGCGCTATTTTTTCCAAGATATCGGCAGCTAATTTTGATTTCGCCTTGTGATGCTGGTACGTATAGTATGTAGAACAAAAAAAATCATATATGTATATGTTTGCTAAATTACTGCAATTCTATCATATTCATATCTATTATCTAGGCTTTTAGCTGTGGCATTCATACATACTTCGGTAAAAAGTCTAAACCAGACTTTGCGTCGTCGATGGGACCTAACTTGAGCTCAAGTTGTGGAACCTATGTCGCGCACCTTATCCACTTCGATAAAGGAATGAATTGCTCCCGAACTACCCAGATAAATGCCCTAACTAACGTTATAATAGTTTTTATTTTAAATTTTTCTTTTAATAAAACAAAAAAAAAAAAAAAAATACATATATGCTTCTTTTCAGGTTGTCCGTCTGGTCCTGGTCTGGCGAATACCTTGAGCCCCTTTAGGGTTGGAAAGGGATGATGTTGCGGTGGTGAGATCCCTCGTTGGATGTGGCAGAGGTGGCTTGGGCTTTATTAATTTTTTCTTTTGGTTTGATAATTTTATATTTAGTTTTCTTTAAAAATTTTAGTTCTTGAATTTTGCACTTTTAGCTTTATGTTTCCAGTTTCCTTTCTTTTTTTTTGACCATTTTTTAGACGAACACATTGTGCCACAAATGATATACCAAATTAAAGTGCAATCATAATGGTCTAAACTGATGCATAAATGACTGTCATAGCATGAAAACTGTCAAAGTTATTCACAACCATATCGGAACCTCAAATTACCGCCTTTTTAAACCTGGGAAAATAATTCTACCGATCTATCCAATTGGCCATTTTCCAAAAATACATTATGCAATAAATTATATACCAAAACAAATGGCAACTAAAATGCAATAAAAAGATGTATAAACGACTGTTATAACATGAAAACTATAAAAGTTATTTGCAACCATATCGGGGCCTTAAATTACCGCATTTTTAAACCTGTACCAATAAATATACCGATCTATCCAATTTTTGTAAAAATTCATTATGCCACAAATTATACACAAAAACAAAGCGCAACTGTAATGCTTTAAAATGATGCATAAACTATTTCCCTAGCATGAAAACTGTCAAAGTTATTTGCAACCATATCGGAACCTCAAATTACCGCATTTATTAAACATAGAACAATAATTCTACCGATCAATCAAATTGACCATTTTTTAGACGAACACATTATGCCACAAATGATATACCAAATTAAAGTGCAATCATAATGCTCTAAACTGATGCATAAATGACTGTCATAGCATGAAAACTGTCAAAGTTATTCACAACCATATCGGAACCTCAAATTACCGCCTTTTTAAACCTGGGAAAATAATTCTACCGATCTATCCAATTGGCCATTTTCTTAAAATACATTATGCAATAAATTATATACCAAAACAAATGGCAATTTTAATGCTTTAAAATGGTGCATAAACGACTGTCCTAGCACGAAAACTGCCAAAGTTAATTGCAACCATATCGGAACCTCAGATTACTGCTTTTATTAAACATAGAACAATAATTCTACCGATCTATCAAATTGACCAATTTGTAAAAACACACATTATGCTACAAATTATATACCATATTAAAGTGCAATCATAATGCTTTAAAATGATGCATAAATGACTGTCATAGCATGAAAAATGTCAACGTTATTTGCAACCATATCGGAACCTCAAATTACCGCCTTTTTAAAGCTGTGAAAATAATTCTACCGATCTATCCAATTGGCAATTTCCTAAAAATATATTATGCAATAAATTATATACCAAAACATATGGCAACTATAATGCAATAAAAAGATATATAAACGACTGTTATAACATGAAAACTATAAAAGTTATTTGCAACCATATCGGAGCCTTGAATTACCGCATTTTTAAACCTGTACCAATAAATATACCGATCTATCCAACTTTTGTAAAAATTCATTATGCCACAAATTATACACCAAAATAAAGTGCAACTGTAATGCTTTAAAATGATGCGTAAACTAATGCCCTAGCATGAAAACTGTCAAAGTTATTTGCAACCATATCGGAACCTCAAATTACCGCGTTTTTAAACATAGAACAATAATTCTACCGATCCATCAAATTGACCATTTTTTAGACGAACACATTATGCCACAAATGATATACCAAATTAAAGTGCAATCATAATGCTCTAAACTGATGCATAAATGACTGTCATAGCATGAAAACTGTCAAAGTAATTCACAACCATATCGGAACCTCAAATTACCGCCTTTTTAAACCTGGGAAAATAATTCTATCGATCTATCCAATTGGCCATCTTCTAAAAATACATTATGCAATAAATTATATACCAAAACAAATGGCAACTAAAATGCAATAAAAAGATGTATAAACGACTGTTATAACATGAAAACTATAAAAGTTATTTGCAACCATATCGGGGCCTTAAATTACCGCATTTTTAAACCTGTACCAATAAATATACCGATCTATCCAATTTTTGTAAAAATTCATTATGCCACAAATGATATACCAAATTAAAGTGCAATCATAATGCTCTAAACTGATGCATAAAAATAAAGTGCAACTGTAATGCTTTAAAATGATGCATAAACTATTGCCCTAGCATGAAAACTGTCAAAGTTATTTGCAACCATATCGGAACCTCAAATTACCGCGTCTTTAAACATAGAACAATAATTCTACCGATCCTTCAAATTGACCATTTTTTAGACGAACACATTGTGCCACAAATGATATACCAAATTAAAGTGCAATCATAATGCTTTAAAATGATGCATAAATGACTGTCATAGCATGAAAACTGTCAAAGTTATTCACAACCATATCGGAACCTCAAATTACCGCCTTTTTAAACCTGGGAAAATAATTCTACCGATCTATCCAATTGGCCATTTTCTAAAAATACATTATGCAATAAATTATATACCAAAACAAATGGCAACTAAAATGCAATAAAAAGATGTATAAACGACTGTTATAACATGAAAACTATAAAAGTTATTTGCAACCATATCGGGGCCTTAAATTACCGCATTTTTAAACCTGTACCAATAAATATACCGATCTATCCAATTTTTGTAAAAATTCATTATGCCACAAATTATACACAAAAACAAAGTGCAACTGTAATGCTTTAAAATGATGCATAAACTATTGCCCTAGCATGAAAACTGTCAAAGTTATTTGCAACCATATCGGAACCTCAAATTACCGCGTTTTTAAACATAGAACAATAATTCTACCGATCCATCAAATTGACCATTTTTTAGACGAACCCATTATGCCACAAATGATATACCAAATTAAAGTGCAATCATAATGCTCTAAACTGATATATAAATGACTGTCATAGCATGAAAACTGTCAAAGTTATTTGCAACCATATCGGAACCTCAAATTACCGCGTTTTTAAACATAGAACAATAATTCTACCGATCCTTCAAATTGACCATTTTTTAGACGAACACATTGTGCCACAAATGATATACCAAATTAAAGTGCAATCATAATGGTCTAAACTGATGCATAAATGACTGTCATAGCATGAAAACTGTCAAAGTTATTCACAACCATATCGGAACCTCAAATTACCGCCTTTTTAAACCTGGGAAAATAATTCTACCGATCTATCCAATTGGCCATTTTCTAAAAATACATTATGCAATAAATTATATACCAAAACAAATGGCAACTAAAATGCAATAAAAAGATGTATAAACGACTGTTATAACATGAAAACTATAAAAGTTATTTGCAACCATATCGGGGCCTTAAATTACCGCATTTTTAAACCTGTACCAATAAATATACCGATCTATCCAATTTTTGTAAAAATTCATTATGCCACAAATTATACACAAAAACAAAGCGCAACTGTAATGCTTTAAAATGATGCATAAACTATTGCCCTAGCATGAAAACTGTCAAAGTTATTTGCAACCATATCGGAACCTCAAATTACCGCATTTATTAAACATAGAACAATAATTCTACCGATCTATCAAATTCACCAATTTGTAAAAACACACATTATGCTACAAATTATATACCATATTAAAGTGCAATCATAATGCTTTAAAATGAAGCATAAATGACTGTCATAGCATGAAAACTGTCAATGTTATTTGCAACCATATCGGAACCTCAAATTACCGCCTTTTTAAAGCTGTGAAAATAATTCTACCGATCTATCCAATTGGCAATTTTCTAAAAATATATTATGCAATAAATTATATACCAAAACAAATGGCAACTATAATGCAATAAAAAGATATATAAACGACTGTTATAATATGAAAACTATAAAAGTTATTTGCAACCATATCGGAGCCTTGAATTACCGCATTTTTAAACCTGTACCAATAAATATACCGATCTATCCAACTTTTGTAAAAATTCATTATGCCACAAATTATACACCAAAATAAAGTGCAACTGTAGTGCTCTAAAATGATGCATAAACTATTGCCCTAGCATGAAAACTGTCAAAGTTATTTGCAACCATATCGGAACCTCAAATTACAGCGTTTTTAAACATAGAACAATAATTCTACCGATCAATCAAATTGACCATTTTTTAGACGAACACATTATGCCACAAATGATATACCAAATTAAAGTGCAATCATAATGCTCTAAACTGATGCATAAATGACTGTCATAGCATGAAAACTGTCAAAGTTATTCACAACCATATCGGAACCTCAAATTACCGCCTTTTTAAACCTGGGAAAATAATTCTACCGATCTATCCAATTGGCCATTTTCTTAAAATACATTATGCAATAAATTATATACCAAAACAAATGGCAATTTTAATGCTTTAAAATGGTGCATAAACGACTGTCCTAGCACGAAAACTGCCAAAGTTAATTGCAACCATATCGGAACCTCAGATTACTGCTTTTATTAAACATAGAACAATAATTCTACCGATCTATCAAATTGACCAATTTGTAAAAACACACATTATGCTTCAAATTATATACCATATTAAAGTGCAATCATAATGCTTTAAAATGATGCATAAATGACTGTCATAGCATGAAAAATGTCAATGTTATTTGCAACCATATCGGAACCTCAAATTACCGCCTTTTTAAAGCTGTGAAAATAATTCTACCGATCTATCCAATTGGCAATTTTCTAAAAATATATTATGCAATAAATTATATACCAAAACATATGGCAACTATAATGCAATAAAAAGATATATAAACGACTGTTATAACATGAAAACTATAAAAGTTATTTGCAACCATATCGGAGCCTTGAATTACCGCATTTTTAAACCTGTACCAATAAATATACCGATCTATCCAACTTTTGTAAAAATTCATTATGCCACAAATTATACACCAAAATAAAGTGCAACTGTAATGCTTTAAAATGATGCATAAACTATTGCCCTAGCATGAAAACTGTCAAAGTTATTTGCAACCATATCGGAACCTCAAATTACCGCGTTTTTAAACATAGAACAATAATTCTACCGATCCATCAAATTGACCATTTTTTAGACGAACACATTATGCCACAAATGATATACCAAATTAAAGTGCAATCATAATGCTTTAAAATGATGCATAAATGACTGTCATAGCATGAAAACTGTCAAAGTTATTCACAACCATATCGGAACCTCAAATTACCGCCTTTTTAAACCTGGGAAAATAATTCTACCGATCTATCCAATTGGCCATTTTCTAAAAATACATTATGCAATAAATTATATACCAAAACAAATAGCAATTTTAATGCTTTAAAATGGTGCATAAACGACTGTCCTAGCACGAAAACTGCCAAAGTTAATTGCAACCATATCGGAACCTCAGATTACTGCGTTTATTAAACATAGAACAATAATTCTACCGATCTATCAAATTGACCAATTTGTAAAAATACACATTATGCTACAAATGATATACCATATTAAAGTGCAATCATAATGCTTTAAAATGATGCATAACTGACTGTCATAGCGTGAAAACTGTCAATGTTATTTGCAGCCATATCGGAACCTAAAACTACCGCGTTTTTAAAGCTGTGAAAATAATTCTACCGATCTATCCAATTGGCCATTTTCCAAAAATATATTATGGAATAAATTATATACCAAAGCAAATGGCAACTATAATGCAATAAAAAGATATATAAACGACTGTTATAACATGAAAACTATAAAAGTTATTTGCAACCATATCGGAGCCTTAAATTACCGCATTTTTGAACCTGTACCAATAAATATACCGATCTATCCAATTTTTGCAAAAATTCATTATGCCACAAATTATACACCAAAATAAAGTGCAACTGTAATGCTTTAAAATGATGCGTAAACTAATGCCCTAGCATGAAAACTGTCAAAGTTATTTGCAACCATATCGGAACCTCAAATTACCGCGTTTTTAAACATAGAACAATAATTCTACCGATCCATCAAATTGACCATTTTTTAGACGAACACATTATGCCACAAATGATATACCAAATTAAAGTGCAATCATAATGCTCTAAACTGATGCATAAATGACTGTCATAGCATGAAAACTGTCAAAGTTATTCACAACCATATCGGAACCTCAAATTACCGCCTTTTTAAACCTGGGAAAATAATTCTACCGATCTATCCAATTAGCCATTTTCTTAAAATACATTATGCAATAAATTATATACCAAAACAAATGGCAATTTTTATGCTTTAAAATGGTGCATAAACGACTGTCCTAGCACGAAAACTGCCAAAGTTAATTGCAACCATATCGGAACCTCAGATAACTGCTTTTATTAAACATATACAATAATTCTACCGATCTATCAAATTGACCAATTTGTAAAAACACACATTATGCTACAAATTATATACCATATTAAAGTGCAATCATAATGCTTTAAAATGATGCATAAATGATTGTCATAGCATGAAAACTGTCAATGTTATTTGCAACCATATCGGAACCTCAAATTACCGCCTTTTTAAAGCTGTGAAAATAATTCTACCGATCTATCCAATTGGCAATTTTCTAAAAATATATTATGCAATAAATTATATACCAAAACAAATGGCAACTATAATGCAATAAAAAGATATATAAACGACTGTTATAACATGAAAACTATAAAAGTTATTTGCAACCATATAGGAGACTTAAATTACCGCATTTTTGAACCTGTACCAATAAATATACCGATCTATCCAATTTTTGTAAAAATTCATTATGCCACAAATTATACACCAAAATAAAGTGCAACTGTAATGCTTTAAAATGATGCATAAACTATTGCCCTAGCATGAAAACTGTCAAAGTTATTTGCAACCATATCGGAACCTCAAATTACCGCGTTTTTAAACATAGAACAATAATTCTACCGATCCTTCAAATTGACCATTTTTTAGACGAACACATTGTGCCACAAATGATATACCAAATTAAAGTGCAATCATAATGCTTTAAAATGATGCATAAATGACTGTCATAGCATGAAAACTGTCAAAGTTATTCACAACCATATCGGAACTTCAAATTACCGCCTTTTTAAACCTGGGAAAATAATTCTACCGATCTATCCAATTGGCCATTTTCTAAAAATACATTATGCAATAAATTATATACCAAAACAAATGGCAACTAAAATGCAATAAAAAGATGTATAAACGACTGTTATAACATGAAAACTATAAAAGTTATTTGCAACCATATCGGGGCCTTAAATTACCGCATTTTTAAACCTGTACCAATAAATATACCGATCTATCCAATTTTTGTAAAAATTCATTATGCCACAAATTATACACAAAAACAAAGTGCAACTGTAATGCTTTAAAATGATGCATAAACTATTGCCCTAGCATGAAAACTGTCAAAGTTATTTGCAACCATATCGGAACCTCAAATTACCGCGTTTTTAAACATAGAACAATAATTCTACCGATCTATCAAATTCACCAATTAGTAAAAACACACATTATGCTACAAATTATATACCATATTAAAGTGCAATCATAATGCTTTAAAATGAAGCATAAATGACTGTCATAGCATGAAAACTGTCAATGTTATTTGCAACCATATCGGAACCTCAAATTACCGCCTTTTTAAAGCTGTGAAAATAATTCTACCGATCTATCCAATTGGCAATTTTCTAAAAATATATTATGCAATAAATTATATACCAAAACAAATGGCAACTAAAATTCAATAAAAAGATGTATAAACGACTGTTATAACATGAAAACTATAAAAGTTATTTGCAACCATATCGGAGCCTTGAATTACCGCATTTTTAAACCTGTACCAATAAATATACCGATCTATCCAACTTTTGTAAAAATTCATTATGCCACAAATTATACACCAAAATAAAGTGCAACTGTAATGCTCTAAAATGATGCATAAACTATTGCCCTAGCATGAAAACTGTCAAAGTTATTTGCAACCATATCGGAACCTCAAATTACCGCGTTTTTAAACATAGAACAATAATTCTACCGATCAATCAAATTGACCATTTTTTAGACGAACACATTATGCCACAAATGATATACCAAATTAAAGTGCAATCATAATGCTCTAAACTGATGCATAAATGACTGTCATAGCATGAAAACTGTCAAAGTTATTCACAACCATATCGGAACCTCAAATTACCGCCTTTTTAAACCTGGGAAAATAATTCTACCGATCTATCCAATTGGCCATTTTCTTAAAATACATTATGCAATATATTATATACCAAAACAAATGGCAATTTTAATGATTTAAAATGGTGCATAAACGACTGTCCTAGCACGAAAACTGCCAAAGTTAATTGCAACCATATCGGAACCTCAGATTACTGCTTTTATTAAACATAGAACAATAATTCTACCGATCTATCAAATTGACCAATTTGTAAAAACACACATTATGCTACAAATTATATACCATATTAAAGTGCAATCATAATGCTTTAAAATGATGCATAAATGACTGTCATAGCATGAAAAATGTCAATGTTATTTGCAACCATATCGGAACCTCAAATTACCGCCTTTTTAAAGCTGTGAAAATAATTCTACCGATCTATCCAATTGGCAATTTTCTAAAAATATATTATGCAATAAATTATATACCAAAACATATGGCAACTATAATGCAATAAAAAGATATATAAACGACTGTTATAACATGAAAACTATAAAAGTTATTTGCAACCATATCGGAGCCTTGAATTACCGCATTTTTAAACCTGTACCAATAAATATACCGATCTATCCAACTTTTGTAAAAATTCATTATGCCACAAATTATACACCAAAATAAAGTGCAACTGTAATGCTTTAAAATGATGCATAAACTATTGCCCTAGCATGAAAACTGTCAAAGTTATTTGCAACCATATCGGAACCTCAAATTACCGCGTTTTTAAACATAGAACAATAATTCTACCGATCCTTCAAATTGACCATTTTTTAGACGAACACATTGTGCCACAAATGATATACCAAATTAAAGTGCAATCATAATGCTTTAAAATGATGCATAAATGACTGTCATAGCATGAAAACTGTCAAAGTTATTCACAACCATATCGGAACTTCAAATTACCGCCTTTTTAAACCTGGGAAAATAATTCTACCGATCTATCCAATTGGCCATTTTCTAAAAATACATTATGCAATAAATTATATACCAAAACAAATGGCAACTAAAATGCAATAAAAAGATGTATAAACGACTGTTATAACATGAAAACTATAAAAGTTATTTGCAACCATATCGGGGCCTTAAATTACCGCATTTTTAAACCTGTACCAATAAATATACCGATCTATCCAATTTTTGTAAAAATTCATTATGCCACAAATTATACACAAAAACAAAGTGCAACTGTAATGCTTTAAAATGATGCATAAACTATTGCCCTAGCATGAAAACTGTCAAAGTTATTTGCAACCATATCGGAACCTCAAATTACCGCGCTTTTAAACATAGAACAATAATTCTACCGATCCATCAAATTGACCATTTTTTAGACGAACCCATTATGCCACAAATGATATACCAAATTAAAGTGCAATCATAATACTCTAAACTGATATATAAATGACTGTCATAGCATGAAAACTGTCAAAGTTATTTGCAACCATATCGGAACCTCAAATTACCGCGTTTTTAAACATAGAACAATAATTCTACCGATCCTTCAAATTGACCATTTTTTAGACGAACACATTGTGCCACAAATGATATACCAAATAAAAGTGCAATCATAATGCTCTAAACTGATATACATATAAATGACTGTCATAGCATGAAAACTGTCAAAGTTATTCACAACCATATCGGAACCTCAAATTACCGCCTTTTTAAACCTGGGAAAACAATTCTACCGATCTATCCAATTGGCCATTTTCTAAAAATACATTATGCAATAAATTATATACCAAAACAAATGGCAACTAAAATGCAATAAAAAGATGTATAAACGACTGTTATAACATGAAAACTATAAAAGTTATTTGCAACCATATCGGGGCCTTAAATTACCGCATTTTTAAACCTGTACCAATAAATATACCGATCTATCCAATTTTTGTAAAAATTCATTATGCCACAAATTATACACAAAAACAAAGTCCAACTGTAATGCTTTAAAATGATGCATAAACTATTGCCCTAGCATGAAAACTGTCAAAGTTATTTGCAACCATATCGGAACCTCAAATTACCGCGTTTTTAAACATAGAACAATAATTCTACCGATCCATCAAATTGACAATTTTTTAGACGAACCCATTATGCCACAAATGATATACCAAATTAAAGTGCAATCATAATGCTCTAAACTGATATTTAATGACTGTCATAGCATGAAAACTGTCAAAGTTATTTGCAACCATATCGGAACCTCAAATTACCGCGTTTTTAAACACAGAACAATAATTCTACCGATCCTTCAAATTGACCATTTTTTAGACGAACACATTGTGCCACAAATGATATACCAAATTAAAGTGCAATCATAATGCTTTAAAATGGTGCATAAATGACTGTCATTAGCATGAAAACTGTCAAAGTTATTCACAACCATATCGGAACCTCAAATTTCCGCCTTTTTAAACCTGGGAAAATAATTCTACCGATCTATCCAATTGGCCATTTTCTAAAAAGACATTATGCAATAAATTATATACCAAAACAAATGGCAACTAAAATGCAATAAAAAGATGTATAAACGACTGTTATAACATGAAAACTATAAAAGTTATTTGCAACCATATCGGGGCCTTAAATTACCGCATTTTTAAACCTGTACCAATAAATATACCGATCTATCCAATTTTTGTAAAAATTCATTATGCCACAAATTATACACAAAAACAAAGTGCAACTGTAATGCTTTAAAATGATGCATAAACTATTGCCCTAGCATGGAAACTGTCAAAGTTATTTGCAACCATATCGGAACCTCAAATTACCGCATTTATTAAACATAGAACAATAATTCTACCGATCTATCAAATTCACCAATTAGTAAAAACACACATTATGCTACAAATTATATACCATATTAAAGTGCAATCATAATGCTTTAAAATGAAGCATAAATGACTGTCATAGCATGAAAACTGTCAATGTTATTTGCAACCATATCGGAACCTCAAATTACCGCCTTTTTAAAGCTGTGAAAATAATTCTACCGATCTATCCAATTGGCAATTTTCTAAAAATATATTATGCAATAAATTATATACCAAAACAAATGGCAACTATAATGCAATAAAAAGATATATAAACGACTGTTATAATATGAAAACTATAAAAGTTATTTGCAATCATATCGGAGCCTTGAATTACCGCATTTTTAAACCAGTACCAATAAATATACCGATCTATCCAACTTTTGTAAAAATTCATTATGCCACAAATTATACACCAAAATAAAGTGCAACTGTAATGCTCTAAAATGATGCATAAACTATTGCCCTAGCATGAAAACTGTCAAAGTTATTTGCAACCATATCGGAACCTCAAATTACCGCGTTTTTAAACATAGAACAATAATTCTACCGATCAATCAAATTGACCATTTTTTAGACGAACACATTATGCCACAAATGATATACCAAATTAAAGTGCAATCATAATGCTCTAAACTGATGCATAAATGACTGTCATAGCATGAAAACTGTCAAAGTTATTCACAACCATATCGGAACCTCAAATTACCGCCTTTTTAAACCTGGGAAAATAATTCTACCGATCTATCCAATTGGCCATTTTCTTAAAATACATTATGCAATAAATTATATACCAAAACAAATGGCAATTTTAATGCTTTAAAATGGTGCATAAACGACTGTCCTAGCACGAAAACTGCCAAAGTTAATTGCAACCATATCGGAACCTCAGATTACTGCTTTTATTAAACATAGAACAATAATTCTACCGATCTATCAAATTGACCAATTTGTACAAACACACATTATGCTACAAATTATATACCATATTAAAGTGCAATCATAATGCTTTAAAATGATGCATAAATGACTGTCATAGCATGAAAAATGTCAATGTTATTTGCAACCATATCGGAACCTCAAATTACCGCCTTTTTAAAGCTGTGAAAATAATTCTACCGATCTATCCAATTGGCAATTTTCTAAAAATATATTATGCAATAAATTATATACCAAAACATATGGCAACTATAATGCAATAAAAAGATATATAAACGACTGCACAGTGGGGCAGAATGGAAATTTTTTGGAAATAAATCTGGCATTTCTAAACGGCTGATCCGATCGGGATAAAATTTGGCGTGAGCGTAGCCAAGGAGTATTCGAGTTTAAGTTTTGAAGATGAACCCTGCAGATGCCCCAGGGACGGCGCTGTGGCGGCTCAAAGTAGGGTACCTATGATATGTAAAATTTTTAAACTCGTGCCATTTTTTTTCACCCAAATACAAAAATTTTTATATTTTGTGAAAGCGCTCGACGAGATCTTGAAAAACATGCTTGGACATACTACTTATCTCTTATAATATCCGAGTTATAGGCATTTAAAAATTTAGTGATACAAAATTTACCATACCTTGTTCCGCCTTTTTTTGAATACCGGGCGTAATTTTGGACCAAATGGACTCAATTTTTTCTTGTTAGTTAGACAACAAAATTTCCAATAATATACAAAAAATTTCAGATCAATATCGTTTACAGATCCAAAAATATACGTTTTTTAATTTAAAAATTCAAAAAATTTTAGATTTTTGGCGTTTTTTTGCCAAAAATGTGTCTTAACTCTTTTATTAATAAAATAAAAACTTGTCCTATTTTTTGAAAATGTTGCCACTGCGTCCTTCCGAATATGACCTATTTTTTATCAAAACTTCAACTTTGGGCGACATGTTCTAAAATCCCAAAGCTGGGATCAGAAAACTGAAAGCAGTTTTGGAAACCTCAATATGTTTTCTATTTACTCCAAAAGTATTTTCCCAGCCCTGAAAGAAATGTGGACCCTATGGGCAAAAAAGTAAAAAATCCCATTTTTGGGATTTTCATTCCTATTTTTGGGAATTGCGGGATGCCCTTTGACCTTTTCAATTTTTTTTTTTTTTGCATATTCTTATTTGAAATGACAAATTTAACAAGCGTTGAAAATTTCATTGAGTTTTGTTCATAAATAAAGATTTTGTCATATATTACATATTTGTTTAATTTCTAAAACTATGATTTATATCAACATTTTAATAGGATCGCAGATAGCTACAACAATTTAGTCCATATTTATCCCTTAATATCATTTTTTAGTTAGATATGGAAATTCTCGACCCTTTACAAAAAATTTCAAGCCAATATCTCAATTACATTCAAAAATATGTTCATTTAAACCTGTGTCCTTTAATTTCATCTTTTTCATATTTTAGTATTAAGTATGACAGCACATATTTAAATCTTATATTTACCTATTTTCTATTTGTTTGCTTATCCTTATAATTGAAAGATCCTATTATGCTTAAATTTTCAAAAATTTATAACTATTTTTTACCTAAATTTTTTCGACAGATCATTTCGTTCTGTTTCGTTTATGATCATGTAGGTAAAAATGTACAGGTAATGATAATTTCGATTCATTCACTAATAAGAAATATCAATGACTGAATTACAGGTTATAGTAATATAGTCCTAAATGTTAATAGGTAGACAATTCGTAATTTTTTACTTTGGAATACCTGTATCGGAAATGACAAGAATTGGTATATAAGTAAACTTCTCAGATTTTAAGTACCATATTTAATAAATCTACAATGAAGATTACATTAAAGTACGAAGAGTTGTGTTCCGTTTTATGGAGTATATCTTCAAAAGGGCCAGAAAGAATTGAAGACATTTCAAATTATATAAAAACTACATATAGTAGAAAAGTAGACAAAACAGGCATATCAAAAATTGAAAACTTTTTAAAACTTTTTGATGTAAAAAGTAAGTCTGTGGATGGAAATCAAAAGAAATTTCGATTAAAATTTTGTAGTTGGATGGAAACTACTACGGAAATCTCAACTTACAACACATCAATAGGAGCGCCTTGCAAGTCATACGAAGACTTATGTTCAAGGTAAAAAAAAGAGGGTCACACAAAAACTTTTTTCAATCTCAAATGAGGAAATTGCTGATACATTTAACGAAATGCTGAAAAAGGAAAACCAACATATGGATGTCGTACATATTCATAATCAAATTTTACTGAAGAGGAAGCAATAGCGCTTATGTTGGAACTGGGTCTCAGTCGAAATAAGTACCAAATATTAAGAAAAGCTCTGCATGAAAAAGGACACAATATATTACCATCATACAAGGCGATCCAGGAAAAAAAAAACAAACTATCCTACTAAATCAACAAAAAATAATGAAGAATTGAAAGAACTGAGAGCTGCGAAAAAAAGCAGAATCCAAGAAGAATTTAAAGTTCAGATGGGATTAAACATCGACAAACCACTTTCAAGTTGCGGTAGTACAAATGACGGTAATACGTCGAGAAGGTTTTTTCGTGATTTTGAAATTACTTCAAAAATAACTGGAATCGACAAGGAGTTGCTTCGAAGAGTTAAAACTATTTTAATGGCACTGAATAGTAAACATAAAATTAATGAAAATCAATTTGGGGAATACACATCTGAAATTTCTAAATTACTTGTATCTCTGTATCCATGGAGGGAACTAACACCAACAGTACACAAAGTATTGTGTCATGGTCAAATAATAATTGAATCGAATATTCTTCCACTTGGAGAGTTAACAGAAGAAGCCCAGGAAGCGAGGAATCGAGATTTTAAGCATGTTCAACTATTCAGCTCAAGAAAATGCTCCAGGCAATCACAGAATGAAGATATTTTTAATAGTTTACTTCTATCTTCTGATCCTGTTCTTTCAACTATGCGAAAAAGATGGATTTGTTATGAAACTCTATCATCTCAAAACAAGGAAGATTTAAAGGACTTATATTACCTTCTGGATATGTATACCGATATGACAGATTATTTTATAGAAAATAAGTAGTGTTAGGAATTAACTATATAAGTAGGTTGTAAGAATTAATTGTATTATGTTTAAGATAAACAGTTCAAATAAAAAAAGCTATTATACTGACTGATGATATTGTATTAAATTGTGTTTTATATTTCGGTGGGCGGGAAAGGTAATTTGTGTGGGGTGATTTAGGTGTTGTTGTGCGTGGCTCATAATAAAATTATAGTTTTTTTTATTTAATATACAATATTATAATAAAATAATTAACTAAACAATTTTTAAAAATTGTCCAAATATTTTATTCAACACCAAATGTATGTTCTGTCATACTTAATACTAAAATATGAAAAAGATGAAATTAAAGGACACAGGTTTAAATAAACATATTTTTGAATGTAATTGAGATATTGGCTTGAAATTTTTTGTAAAGGGTCGAGAATTTCCATATCTAACTAAAAAATTATATTAAGGGATAAATATGGACTAAATTGTTGTAGCTATCTGCGATCCTATTAAAATTTTGATATAAATCATAGTTTTAGAAATTAAACAAATATGTAATATATGACAAAATCTTTATTTATGAACAAAACTCAATGAAATTTTCAACGCTTGTTAAATTTGTCATTTCAAATAAGAATATACAAAAAAAAAAAAAATTGAAAAGGTCAAAGGGCATCCCGCAATTCCCAAAAATAGAAATGAAAATCCCAAAAATGGGATTTTTTATTTTTTTGCCCATAGGGTCCACATTTCTTTCAGGGCTGGGAAAATACTTTTGGAGTAAATAGAAAACATATTGAGGTTTGCAGAACTGCTTTCAGTTTTCTAATCCCAGCTTTGGGATTTTAGAACATGTCGCCCAAAGTTGAAGTTTTGATAAAAAATAGGTCATATTCGGAAGGACGCAGTGGCAACATTTTCAAAAAATAGGACTAGTTTTTTACGCCAAAGCGTTCTGCGTAAAGATACCTTTTAGAAAACTATAAAATTGTTATATGTTCTTAATAAAAATTTTATTTTATTAATAAAAGAGTTAAGACACATTTTTGGCAAAAAAACGCCAAAAATCTAAAAATTTTTGAATTTTTAAATTAAAAAACGTATATTTTTGGATCTGTAAACGATATTGATCTGAAATTTTTTGTATATTATTGGAAATTTTGTTGTCTAACTAACAAGAAAAAATTGAGTCCATTTGGTCCAAAATTACGCCCGGTATTCAAAAAAAGGCGGACCAAGGTATGGTAAATTTTGTATCACTAAATTTTTAAATGCCTATAACTCGGATATTATAAGAGATAAGTAGTATGTCCAAGCATGTTTTTCAAGATCTCGTCGAGCGCTTTCACAAAATATATTTGGGTGAAAAACAAAAAAATGGCACGAGTTTAAAAATTTTACATGTCGTAGGTACCCTACTTTGAGCCGCCACAGCGCCGTCCCTGGGGCATCTGCAGGGTTCATCTTCAAAACTTAAACTCGAATACTCCTTGGCTACGCTCACGCCAAATTTTATCCCGATCGGATCAGCCGTTTAGAAATGCCAGATTTATTTCCAAAAAATTTCCATTCTGCCCCACTGTGGACTGTTATAACATGAAAACTATAAAAGTTATTTGCAACCATATCGGAGCCTTGAATTACCGCATTTTTAAACCTGTACCAATAAATATACCGATCTATCCAACTTTTGTAAAAATTCATTATGCCACAAATTATACACCAAAATAAAGTGCAACTGTAATGCTTTAAAATGATGCATAAACTATTGCCCTAGCATGAAAACTGTCAAAGTTATTTGCAACCATATCGGAACCTCAAATTACCGCGTTTTTAAACATAGAACAATAATTCTACCGATCCATCAAATTGACCATTTTTTAGACGAACACATTATGCCACAAATGATATACCAAATTAAAGTGCAATCATAATGCTTTAAAATGATGCATAAATGACTGTCATAGCATGAAAACTGTCAAAGTTATTCACAACCATATCGGAACCTCAAATTACCGCCTTTTTAAACCTGGGAAAATAATTCTACCGATCTATCCAATTGGCCATTTTCTAAAAATACATTATGCAATAAATTATATACCAAAACAAATGGCAACTAAAATGCAATAAAAAGATGTATAAACGACTGTTGTAACATGAAAACTATAAAAGTTATTTGCAACCATATCGGGGCCTTAAATTACCGCATTTTTAAACCTGTACCAATAAATATACCGATCTATCCAATTTTTGTAAAAATTCATTATGCCACAAATTATACACAAAAACAAAGTGCAACTGTAATGCTTTAAAATGATGCATAAACTATTGCCCTAGCATGGAAACTGTCAAAGTTATTTGCAACCATATCGGAACCTCAAATTACCGCATTTATTAAACATAGAACAATAATTCTACCGATCTATCAAATTCACCAATTAGTAAAAACACACATTATGCTACAAATTATATACCATATTAAAGTGCAATCATAATGCTTTAAAATGAAGCATAAATGACTGTCATAGCATGAAAACTGTCAATGTTATTTGCAACCATATCGGAACCTCAAATTACCGCCTTTTTAAACCTGGGAAAATAATTCTACCGATCTATCCAATTGGCCATTTTCTTAAAATACATTATGCAATAAATTATATACCAAAACAAATGGCAATTTTAATGCTTTAAAATGGTGCATAAACGACTGTCCTAGCACGAAAACTGCCAAAGTTAATTGCAACCATATCGGAACCTCAGATTACTGCTTTTATTAAACATAGAACAATAATTCTACCGATCTATCAAATTGACCAATTTGTAAAAACACACATTATGCTACAAATTATATACCATATTAAAGTGCAATCATAATGCTTTAAAATGATGCATAAATGACTGTCATAGCATGAAAAATGTCAATGTTATTTGCAACCATATCGGAACCTCAAATTACCGCCTTTTTAAAGCTGTGAAAATAATTCTACCGATCTATCCAATTGGCAATTTTCTAAAAATATATTATGCAATAAATTATATACCAAAACATATGGCAACTATAATGCAATAAAAAGATATATAAACGACTGCACAGTGGGGCAGAATGGAAATTTTTTGGAAATAAATCTGGCATTTCTAAACGGCTGATCCGATCGGGATAAAATTTGGCGTGAGCGTAACCAAGGAGTATTCGAGTTTAAGTTTTGAAGATGAACCCTGCAGATGCCCCAGGGACGGCGCTGTGGCGGCTCAAAGTAGGGTACCTACGACATGTAAAATTTTTAAACTCGTGCCATTTTTTTGTTTTTCACCCAAATACAAAGATTTTTATATTTTGTGAAAGCGCTCGACGAGATCTTGAAAAACATGCTTGGACATACTACTTATCTCTTATAATATCCGAGTTATAGGCATTTAAAAATTTAGTGATACAAAATTTACCATACCTTGGTCCGCCTTTTTTTGAATACCGGGCGTAATTTTGGACCAAATGGACTCAATTTCTTGTTAGTTAGACAACAAAATTTCCAATAATATACAAAAAATTTCAGATCAATATCGTTTACAGATCCAAAAATATACGTTTTTTAATTTAAAAATTCAAAAAATTTTAGATTTTTGGCGTTTTTTTTGCCAAAAATGTGTCTTAACTCTTTTATTAATAAAATAAAAACTTGTCCTATTTTTTGAAAATGTTGCCACTGCGTCCTTCCGAATATGACCTATTTTTTATCAAAACTTCAACTTTGGGCGACATGTTCTAAAATCCCAAAGCTGGGATCAGAAAACTGAAAGCAGTTTGGAAACCTCAATATTTTTTCTATTTACTCCAAAAGTATTTTCCCAGCCCTGAAAGAAATGTGGACCCTATGGGCAAAAAAGTAAAAAATCCCATTTTTGGGATTTTCATTCCTATTTTTGGGAATTGCGGGATGCCCTTTGACCTTTTCAATTTTTTTTTTTGCATATTCTTATTTGAAATGACAAATTTAACAAGCGTTGAAAATTTCATTGAGTTTTGTTCATAAATAAAGATTTTGTCATATATTACATATTTGTTTAATTTCTAAAACTATGATTTATATCAACATTTTAATAGGATCGCAGATAGCTACAAACAATTTAGTCCATATTTATCCCTTAATATCATTTTTTAGTTAGATATGGAAATTCTCGACCCTTTACAAAAAATTTCAAGCCAATATCTCAATTACATTCAAAAATATGTTCATTTAAACCTGTGTCCTTTAATTTCATCTTTTTCATATTTTAGTATTAAGTATGACAGCACATATTTAAATCTTATATTTACCTATTTTCTATTTGTTTGCTTATCCTTATAATTGAAAGGTCCTATTATGCTTAAATTTTCAAAAATTTATAACTATTTTTTACCTAAATTTTTTCGACAGATCATTTCGTTCTGTTTCGTTTATGATCATGTAGGTAAAAATGTACAGGTAATGATAATTTCGATTCATTCACTAATAAGAAATATCAATGACTGAATTACAGGTTATAGTAATATAGTCCTAAATGTTAATAGGTAGACAATTCGTAATTTTTTACTTTGAATACCTGTATCGGAAATGACAAGAATTGGTATATAAGTAAACTTCTCAGATTTTAAGTACCATATTTAATAAATCTACAATGAAGATTACATTAAAGTACGAAGAGTTGTGTTCCGTTTTATGGAGTATATCTTCAAAAGGGCCAGAAAGAATTGAAGACATTTCAAATTATATAAAAACTACATATAGTAGAAAAGTAGACAAAACAGGCATATCAAAAATTGAAAACTTTTAAAACTTTTTGATGTAAAAAGTAAGTCTGTGGATGGAAATCAAAAGAAATTTCGATTAAAATTTTGTAGTTGGATGGAAACTACTACGGAAATCTCAACTTACAACACATCAATAGGAGCGCCTTGCAAGTCATACGAAGACTTATGTTCAAGGTAAAAAAAAGAGGGTCACACAAAAACTTTTTTCAATCTCAAATGAGGAAATTGCTGATACATTTAACGAATGCTGAAAAAGGAAAACCAACATATGGATGTCGTACATATGCAACTATTCTTCCTAATGCATCACCAAAACGACTTAAGCGAATTGTGGAAAGTATACTAACTCCAACATCATAATCAAATTTTACTGAAGAGGAAGCAATAGCGCTTATGTTGGAACTGGGTCTCAGTCGAAATAAGTACCAAATATTAAGAAAAGCTCTGCATGAAAAAGGACACAATATATTACCATCATACAAGGCGATCCAGGAAAAAAAAAACAAACTATCCTACTAAATCAACAAAAAATAATGAAGAATTGAAAGAACTGAGAGCTGCGAAAAAAGCAGAATCCAAGAAGAATTTAAAGTTCAGATGGGATTAAACATCGACAAACCACTTTCAAGTTGCGGTAGTACAAATGACGGTAATACGTCGAGAAGGTTTTTTCGTGATTTGAAATTACTTCAAAATAACTGGAATCGACAAGGAGTTGCTTCGAAGAGTTAAAACTATTTTAATGGCACTGAATAGTAAACATAAAATTATGAAAATCAATTTGGGGAATACACATCTGAAATTTCTAAATTACTTGTATCTCTGTATCCATGGAGGGGAACTAACACCAACAGTACACAAAGTATTGTGTCATGGTCAAATAATAATTGGAATCGAATATTCTTCCACTTGGGAGAGTTAACAGAAGAAGCCCAGGAAGCGAGGAATCGAGATTTTAAGCATGTTCAACTATTCAGCTCAAGAAAATGCTCCAGGCAATCACAGAATGAAGATATTTTAATAGTTACTTCTATCTTCTGATCCTGTTCTTTCAACTATGCGGAAAAAGATGGATTTGGTTATGAACTCTATCATCTCAAAACAAGGAGATTTAAAGGACTTATATTACCGTTCTGGATATGTATACCGATATGACAGATTATTTTATAGAAAATAAGTAGTGTTAGGAATTAACTATATAAGTAGGTTGTAGAATTAATTGTATTATGTTTAAGATAAACAGTTCAAATAAAAAAAGCTATTACTATAACTGATGATATTGTATTAAATTGTGTTTATATTTCGGTGGCGGGGAAAGGAATTTGTGTGGGGTGATTTAGGTGTTGTTGTGCGTGGCTCATAATAAATTATAATTTTTTTTATTTATATACAATATTATTAAAATAATTAACTAAATAATTTTTAAAAATTGTCCAAATATTTTATTCAACACCAAATGTATGTTCTGTCATACTTAATACTAAAATATGAAAAAGATGAAATTAAAGGACACAGGTTTAAATGAACATATTTTTGAATGTAATTGAGATATTGGCTTGAAATTTTTTGTAAAGGGTCGAGAATTTCCATATCTAACTAAAAATTATATAAGGAGATAAATAGG